>NC_060975.1:3889568-3902068 GCF_910589235.1 Vespa crabro
GGATAAATATATCATCAACATGGGTGGTCTTTATTGCCTTTCTAATTTTATTTCTAAAATTTTTCTTTCGAAACTTATTAAGTATGAAAAATTCTGAAATAACTTAAATTAATTTCTTTTTTTCTTTAGTGATTACATAGGTTACATCGAAAAAGTTAAAAGGGAAAAAATGAATTTTTCAAAAATACTTTCATTTTATCGTATTATCATCTAAGAGTATTATCTTTATAAATTTCATCTCTTATGAAATGATATGATATTACATGTACCTATATCAAAAAATTATTAAATCGATTCGAATGAAATTTGTCACGATTGTTTCTCGTATCATTATTTAATCTTTTTCATATGCAAATTTTTTTAAGAGTCATAGTTCTTTTTTCTCAAATCACGTATCGGCACTTGATCTTTATGACTTTTAAGATTTTTTTAAGATTAATTTTTTTAATTTTTTTAAGATTAATTGTTCTCTTTTTAATCATTGAAAAACTAGAGAAAAAAAAAGAAATTCGTGATAAATTCCATCACTCATATTCTTTTTGTTAAATGAAAATATTAAAAGTCGTCTTGGCGACAGGACTTATTTATTTTTTGTTTTTTTTAAATGTATTTTAAGAACTCTTTAGTCTCTTTCAATTTTCGATAATACCCTGAGGTGATATTATTCTTAAACTCCATAAAACGTCATAAAGGATTACTTAATTCAACATAGATATCCTAACTCCATAAAGATAACGAACTTGTTTTAATATTTATTTTTCTTCTTTTTCTTTTTCTTTTTTTTTTTCTTTTTCTTTTCTTTTTTTTCCAAAGAAAGTATTTCCGAACATAAGTACACACCATTATACATATTTAACGATTATATCTATTAATAAAAATAAATTACACGGGAAATAGAAAAGAGATCATAAAAATTGCCTTTACTTTCCCCCCACTCCTTCCCCATTTCCTATAACCACGATCATGTAAGTATACGTATAATCCGTTGGATTAAAAACCAACGTCAAATTATGACAATTACAATAAATTTTGATCTTAAACCTTAATAATATTCTTAAATAATATCGATCTTAAATTTAATATATTTTTCGATTTTAATTTAAATTCCTCCTGATGATAGTTATTAAATCTTATAAAATATATATATATATATATATATATATATATATATATATATCTTATCTATAAATCCTTTATTATCTATCGAAACTTTTTCGGATTACAGAAGCTTTCAGAATAAACCGATAAGATTTCGTTAAATTCATGGATTTCCCTCGTCGATCACATCGGAAATTAACTCTCAAGAGCGCATATGGTTATAACGATCAACTCCGAAGGTCGTTTCTATGTGTCCTCTCATGCTCGGAAGCACTCGAAACCTCTCAACTATATGGCCGTTGACGTACGCGACTCGAAATAGACGCCTGTTAATTTCACGCTTTGCTGGAAGACGCGTGCGTACGCTTGAGAAATAAAGAAAGAGAGAGTAAGATAGATGGATAGATAGATAGACAGATAGATAGAGAGAAAGAAAGAAAGAGAGAGAAAGAGAGAGAGAAAGAGAGAAAGAGAGAGAAAGGAAAGATAGCCAGCGAGTTTTCGTGCTTCGGGCATCAAACAACAAACAGACCTTAATGCGATGCTTCTTGCCTTGTTTATGAGATCGGCTCCCTCTCGATCGATCTTCTTTAAAGCAAATCGGTATGCGTCTAACATATATGTATATATGCATGTACGTACCTCCTATATATGTATAAATTTTCTTCGTTCTGCTTGAAAATTTTCAATTAGGAATTGAATAATCGTTCGACGAATCTGACTGTATCGTAAATTCGAAATGAAAATAATTCGTTTTTATTAAAATAAATTTTTATAGAGAGAGAGAGAGAGAGAGAGAGAGAGAGAGAGAGAGAGAGAGAGAGAGAGAGAGAGAGAGATGTATATATTATCTTATTATTATCTATTTGATTTATATATAACCTATATAATATATTGTCTATGATATTATTGTGTTATATGATATAATCATGTTATTTTATTATTGTCATTATTATTTTATTTTATTTTATTTTATTTTATCTTATTTCATTGTTAAAGGTAATGTTATAATACACGATATTGTATTGTGATAGTATTATGATATAATATTGCATTATTACGATACGATATGGTATATATAAAATACTGTAATGTTTCTTTTTTTTTTTACATATATATAAATATATTACGTTATTATTACATTATTAAATATTCTCTTACTGATATGATATATGATCACGTTATTTTATTATTACTTTATTTTATTATTAAAGATAACAAAATATACAATATTATATTGTAATAATATTATAATATAATATTGTGTCATTATGATACAATAGGATACATATATAATATTATAATATTTCATTTTTTATATATAGGTATATATTACTTTATTATTATTTTATTTTATTTTATTTAATTTTATTTTATTTTATTATCAAAGGTGATATTATGATATACAATGTCGTATTGTAATAATATTATGATATAATATTGCATTATTATGATACAATGCAACATTGGATATAAAATATCTTAATATTTCTTTTTTATATAGATATACATTATCTCATTATTATTTAATATTATATTATAATAAGATATGATCATGTTATTTTATTACAAATATTATTTTATTATTAATAATATTACAAAGTAATATTGAATTATTATGATATTATACATATAAAATATCGTAATATTAATCTTTTTTTAATATAGGTATGTAAGAAATAATATTGTAATATATTACGTAGACAATATTGTATTATGATAATATTATGATATAAAACACATCGAATATTCTCGTTATGATAATATTATGACATAGTACTTACATATACCGACTGTTTGACTTGAAAAATAGATTTTGTAATTGTATTCTTCACGATCGATAGAATACTTCTTGAAATCGATTATACCATTCAATACGCGTTAAATATATAACATATGTACATATCTTGATACATACCTATATTTCGTGATGAAACTCAGTGCCAGAAATAAATATGATGAAAACATTATGGTTTGCCGCGTGTTTCCTCATCTTTAGTTTGGATTAGAAACGGTTATTTCGCACGGACGAACCTACGGTGCACCGTCACAGTGCGGTTGACCGGTGACCGAGGCTACCATTAAGCCGTCCATTTTACGACCCTCCGAAACAATGTGATTGATAATAGAGCCACGCCCGCCATCGTAAAGCATGCCGTTTAAACGGTCTTTAATAATAATATTCCTTGACGAACGTCCGACTTCCGTAATCGTGAGCAGTTTGTTCGATCGTTCTAACGTCAAGTCACTATGATCACGATCCTTATTTTTTTTTTTTTTTTTTTTTTTTATTTATTTATTTATTTTCCATTTTAATAGAAAATAAAAAAAAATTAATATCCCTTATAAATTATCTAGAATTATCAAAATGATGATTTATACGATGAAAGATTGAATTACTTCGAGATCTTAAAATTATGGAATTGTTGAAATATTTGAGTATTTTCTTTTTTAAATAGTATTAATCAATTTTTATTTCTTTCGTGATATTTAATACGTTTTTTATTTTTATGTATTTTAAATATTCAAGATATTCGTATCTCATCAATTATTTTGAATTATTATAATAAAAAAATTTTTATGATGAATGATTAAATCGATTGGAGATCTTAAAATCTGGAATTGTTATTTTTTTAAATAGTATTAATCAATTTTTATTTCTTTCGAGATATTTAATGCGTTTTTTATTTTTATGTATTTTAAATATTCAAGATATTTGTATCTCATCGATTATTTTGAATTATTATAATAAAAAAATTTTCATGATGAATGATTAAATCAATTGGAGATCTCGAAATCTGAAATTGTTATAATATTTGAGTCGTTTTGTTTTTCTATTTTTTTTTTTTCTCTTAAGCACTATAAATCTACTTCTATTTATTTTGAATATATTTAATTGCTTTTTTTATATATTTAAAAATATTTTTAAATTAATTAATTCTATGTTTTTAAAATATCTTTATAAATATTTTGGAAGAAAATAGAGCGCTTTTGTTATCAGTAAAAATGTACTTATACTACATTGAAAAATAACAAATTGTCAATAACGGGAATAAAATCAAATTTAAATTTATATTTTAATCAAAAATTGAACTTTATTCTCAAATATAATTTTCAAATATAAATAAAAATAACAATTACTTTTAAATAAAAAAAATAAAAGGTATATTATGAGAAGTGCAAATTTATTCGTTTGATAAACATTTTTGAGAGTACTAAAATAAATAAATTTAATATAAAAGATACAACCTTAAAAAAAATTATCTCTCGAATTAGATTAGAATCGAAGTGATAAGAGTAACTCGGTTAATGCAACTAATAAACTTATTCATTGATGGAATTGAATTTATACTAATACCAAAACGAACATTGATTCAATTTAATAGCCTAACTTTCTTTAAATAATTCTAAAATTAAAAAAGAGATATCTTTATGCATCTAAAAAGTTCAATTTATATGATTTTGAAAGAAAATCATTTTATTTTTTTTACATTACGTAGAAGATGAAAAAAAATTTAATATCCACTAAAACGTTATGATGATATTTGATGAAAACAAAAAATTAATTTTGTAATAACAACGTGTTGTTTTTCATGCTTTTTTTTCTTTTTTTTTTTTTCTTTTATTCTTTCACACACGTTTCATTTATTTATTCATTTATTTTAAATAAAACGATCGATGTTTGATCGAACGGTAAAAAAGAAAAAAAAAAAAAAGAAATGATGTTTTCCTGTTAAAACGACCGATCAAATCGCGGCCCCTTAAAGCGTTGCACCTCTTCCGGAGAGAATTAAGTGGCAAATTGAATGAATTTTTTTTTTTCTACGGAAACGCAAAATGATCGATTATTTTCCCTTCCCCTTTTTTCGTATATCGAGTGCCACCGGAATCGAAAATTATCTCGAACGATTATTTGCAATTGATATTTATCGATCGAGATGAACGCAAGACGAAACCCGAAACATTCAGTTCTTCTCTACTTTAACGTTTTATTCGTGAATGCAATAAAATGCACTTACAGCGTCTAATACCGGTCACGTCCTTATTCGTAGCGAGCGTTATTGGTCGGACAGCTTTCTTAGATTTACGATGGTGAACAACGTTCCTTTGTTGTCTTAACGAACCTTCTGATTTTACAAGAAACGTTAAAGTATATCCCATGAATCAGTGCCTGATTGCGAACTTGAAAGATGGAAATTTTCTTCGAAATCGAGTCGAGAAAGTCTTGAAATTTTTTTTCTTTTCTCTCTTTCTCTCTTTTTTATTTTTTTTTTTTTTTTTTTTTTTTTTTTTAATTATTCTCAACGACGTTTAACGCGCGTCAATAATTTTATATTGCGTTCTTAACTCTGGAAAAGTTATTATCAGTAAAAAAAATTTCATCCTAACGATAAAGTTTATTGCATTTATTTGTACTTACTATTGCGATATTATTTGGAAAATAAAAAAGAAAAGAAAAGAAAAGAAAAATAGAAATATTAATTTTCATTACTTTCATTGAATATTAAATAATAGGACAAACTTTTATTTAATTGAATTTCTGTTTCATATTGCTTCAGAAAATATAATGAAATTTCATTATATTTATCAAAAAGAAATGAAAGACGTGAAATATGTTTGAATTTGTTTATATAAACATTTATTTTCATTATTTTCAACCAATTACGAAATAATAATAAATGCTTTTTAATTGTATTTCTTTTTATCATTGCTTTTTAAAATTAATATTTCGATTAAAAAAAAAAAAATAATAAATAAATAAATAAATAAATAAATAAACTTCCTACTTACTACTTTCTAAGATAAAATAAACTTTGATAAATTTTTGTTTGAATAAAATAAGAAAGACTGACAATGAATAAAATATATAAAGCATGATAAATTTATTACTTTTAAACCTATCGTAATGTTACAATTAATTTGAATAATTATCATTTTATATCTGAAGTAACAGAAAAAAAAAAAAAATAAAAAAGTTTTAATTCAATTTTGATCTTACACATACATATTGTATTTTTATAATAAAAGATAATATAAAATTTCAATTTTATGAAATTTCATTAACGTTATTTTCCTTTCTAATAACTTTTGAGATTTAAACGTCGATGTTTTACGATCGATATTACTTGCTTATCATTCGATGGTAACATCAATGTTAACTATCGATGCTTCTTATTCCATGTCCATTCCTAGTTCGACTACTTAACGGTGAGTTGCATTGAACACCCACGCACGACCACACCACGTGCAAAATACAAATAATGCCCTCTTACCTGTACATAAGATGGTTTTGTAACAAATTCTGTTAGAAAATTATTTATAAATATTTTTGCATTGTAACAATATCTAAAAAAAAAAAAAAAAAAAAAAAAAAAAGAAAATATACAAATAAATAAATATTTCAAATACAAATCTCAAATACACAAATTTGATTAGAAAAATATTTATTTCTTTATCTTGATAAAAAATTTAATGAGAAACATAATTAAATGTTTCTAAATACAAATACCAAATACAAATTTAAATTGGAAAATATTTCTAAAAATATTTTCATTGTAATAATCAAAAAAAAAAAAAAAAAAAAAAAAGAAAAGAAAAGCAAAAAAACATTTTAAATCATATTTACATAAAGAAGAAGAAAAAAAAAAGAAAAATTAAAGAAAAATATAATACAAATTTTGTTCTTTTTCCTTTTTTTCTTTTTTTTCTTTTTTCTTTTTCCTTTTTTCTTTCTTTAAATACAAGTCTCGTTCTCTCGAAGTAGGTGGATAAATTCAAAGATCTCTTCCTCGTTGTAGTCCGCAGATGTTGTACATACGTATCACGATCGTAAGATATCGAATACATGGCGCCGTCTTTCAAACAAAGCTCGACGGACGATACGCGCGTTCCTTCGATATTTGCCACGAAAGATCCAAAGTAACCACCCGTTCCGTTCCGTTCTTTGAGTCTGTGTTAGACTGTTACATACTTTCGGTACTTTCGCGGCGACGAAATCGATTAAAAATCCATCCGCGTATGATAGAAATGACGTCGTCGTATAAACGCCTACGCATGAGTGCGGGTAGGACTGCTAACGATAAATTTCTGGCACCTTCGATTATATTCAATGGAATCTTGAAAAATGTCTCTCATACTATAAAGCTAATTTATAATCTTCCTTAATATCCTTCATGGGATTATAATATTATACGGAATGCCGTCAAAAATGAATATTATTCTATTGAGAAGTGTCAATTGTATAAAAATGTTATGAAAAATTGAAACAATATTTTCATTTCTTTGATTAATCCGTTAACGAATACAACGTATGTATGAAATTTATTTTGATTAAATAAAAAAAAAAAAATTACAAAAAAAAAAATTAAAATCAAAAAAAGAAAAAGAACAGACAATTGTAAATCTTGCATTTTAAATTGAAACAAGTATTTTCATTTCTTTCATTAACCCGTTAACGATTATGGCGTATGTATGAGATTTATTTCGATTGAAATAAAAAATGAAAAAAAAACAAAAAATAAAGAAGAATGAAAGAAAAATAATCGAAAAGTTTACGATGCTTTCTTAAAAATAATTGATAAAGAAATAATTTCATTTTTTCATTTTTTTTTTTTTCCATTATCACGAGAGATACTTCATTTTCGTCTGTAACTCGTGTTAATTTTTAATAAACATTTTCTTCGACATTATTCGTATATTTTAATTATTCGATTGTATTCGACAAGTAATGTATTTTATATCATAATAAATGTTATAATGTATAATATTTTGTTAATAACATAATGTATCTAAATAAAATAATTTTATTATCTGTTTAATAAAAATTTCATCATTGATAATTGATCAATTTAACATTTTTACAAATAATTCTACGAACAGTGTATCTGATCTAATAAGAATGAAAAACAAAGAATTTATTTATTCATTCATCGTGGAAAAAAAAATTTATCTAAACTTTCGCCTTAACTACCTCGTTTAGCGCATTTAATCAATTAAACATATTCTTATTTCCTTTTCATTTCGTATCACTTAATAATTTTCATAGAACGCAGATCTCTTTTTATTTATTATTTATTTATTTCTTTTCTTTTCGTTTTTTTTTCTTCTTTTTTTTTTAAGTGAAAAATTAAATTTTAACTCTAACAGTGTTGATGCACACGTGCTTCTCTCAAACAGTATCATTATTAATATACATTTTCTCAGATCATTTATTGTATCGATAAGATGTATATATATATATATATATATATATATATATCTTATCTATTTTTGCTTGTATAATGCGACCGATGAATCTTCATGTATGGTACGACGTAACAAGAGATATTTATGATAAGAAAGGTCAGAGAGGATAAAAAAAAAAAAGAGAGAGAGAGAGAGAAAACGAGAAATAAAGAATCAAAAAAAAAGAAAAAAGAACATAAATAAACAAAAAGAAGAAAAAGAAAATAAGAAAATAAGAAAAAGGAAAGATGAAGGGGAGAGGAGTTAGTAGCCCCTTCAAATGGCCATTATCGCTCTCACTGTACCAAACAACCAACCAACCAACTAACCAACCAAAGAACCAACCAACCAATGTATATACGTTCTGTTGCCGTTCGTTGAAGCAACAAGGCGCTTGTCCGACCAAAACACAATGGCTTGTTCTTGGCTACGTGTATTGTGTTCGAGCGAATCCAAAGAGCACGCGAAGCATAGCAAAAGGCGGCGTCGAAGACGGCACGGCGACGGAACACGACGTATAGAGAGAAAGAAAGAAAAAAAAGAAAGAAAGAAAGAAAGAAAGAGAAAGAAAGATAGAAAGGGTGAGAAAAAAAACAAGAAGAGATTATTTTTCTCTCACTCTCTCCCTCTCTCTCTCTCTCTCTCTCTCTCTCTCTCTCTCTCTCTCTGTCTGTCTCTCTTTCTTTTTCTTCACACGCACATCATCATACATACACATACACACATACATAAAATACACGAAGAATAATTTCCGTTGGAGGCTAATTGTTTCCTGTCGTCGAAATACCTAATTAAATCTTACCGCGACCTATCGATCTTACCTCTCGCGTATTCTCCTTCCTCCTCCTCCTCCTCCTCCTCCTCCTTCTCTTCTTCCTCCTTCTGCTCATCCTCCTGCTCATCCTCCCCTCATCTTCCTTCTCTTTCGTCGTTTATGTTCGTGGCAAAAATATCACGTGAAACGATCGGATAACTCATCCGTTTGCACACGAACGTTTACTTCCAAGTGAAATTCCACGCGTACGATGAGCCCTATACGATGAATGGAACATATATATATATATATATATATATATAAATACCTTTTTTTCATAATTAATAAATAAATAAATTATTTGTTTTTCATTTTTATTACATTTTAGAATTATTTATACTGTTTGTAGAATTATTTATAAAAATGTTAAATTGATCAATTATCAATGGTGAAATTTTTATTAAACGAATACTAGTACTGTTTATTTATATATGTTTATGTATATATATGTTTATATATATATATATATATATATATTGAATTTGTTTAATATAGATATTTATGATTTCGCTAAATGTTATTTTAAAGGGATTACGAAAGTTTTTAAACGATATAGCTTACGGTGTCGATATAGTGAAATTGTGTATTGTATTTCATATTTAAATAGAAACATGTGTACTTGTGTATGTGTGTATGTGTCAACTTTATCATATATATATATATATTAATGGAATTTGAAATTTATATAAAAAATAATAGAATTATCTACATGTAAGAAAGATCTACAAATAATTTCGATTCGATTCGATTTTCGATTTAAAAATGACATTATTTTTGGAAGAATTAAAAAATTTATAAAAATTTTCATATGCAACGAAACGTTATTCGTCTGCTCTGGAAATATTAAAAATATTATCGGGGATATCTGTGAATTTTTTTTTATTCTTTCTTATTTTCTTTTAATTTTCTATGAGAGAAATCAACGATGTCGGACCAATGAAAAGTTTGAAATTTGCATCGACAAATCTAAATATATTCAGAAAAATTTTGCTACGTTAACTTCCTAACGTATAAGTTTAATGTATAAATATGTTAATATTTTGATCTAATTCATAAAAAAATTGTATTAACTGGTGCTGTTCAAAATATAGGTTCATGTGTTTATTCAATGTAGTTTAAAAAAAGAAAAAGTACAGTTGAATTTTTCTAATGCACTAATGCAGAAGAGTGCATAAAATTATTTGAATATTATTCTAATACCATTGAACTTTTACCTATAACACTTTTTTTGTTCTACTTTCAATCGTATGAAAGATACAACCTGTTCCAGTTGCATAGGGACACCCTGTATATATACAAGGACATATCTAGAGTTGAAAACAAAATATAATTAACATAATATTTATATAAATAACCGACGAATTCGACGATACGAAGATTAATGATTTTAATATCGATAAAATTTGACCTTCGATCTAAAAATATTAGGCATTTAAAAAATAGAATTAGAGAACTCGTAAAAAGTCGCATATGCAACGGAATAGATAAAATTTATGTAAAAATATTTACGCGAACAATATCTATAGTTCGTTCTTAAGCATTATGAGTACACGAAGTTTTTTCATCAACATTGAATAAATAGGTTATTCTTTTTTTTTTTTTTTTTTTTTTTTTTTTTTTTTTTTTTTTTTTTTTTAACGAAAAGTCATTATTTACACTCGACTTATTCGCATTTGACAGTGATAATAAATTTGAAAACGTTGAATACCTAAAAGGTCACCTATAATCGGCAAATTAAAAAAGCCAAATTTAATTGACAAATTTAAACTCATTAAAAAAAAAAAAAAATACTTTCCTTTTTCTAACAAAGATTCAACTTTCTATTAATAAAATAATAAAATATCTAACGTAAAAGTTATAAGAAAATTAAAAAAAAATTTTCTCCTAACTTTTATCTACTTATAAAAACTTATAAAATATATTAGATAAATATTAGTTACCAATACCTTATATCGATTTATTTGATTATTGAAAACAATATAAACTTAGGAACTCGACTGTTTTTGTTGTTTGTTCGAACGAACAAAACGACGAGAATATCGTTCGGTAAAAAAAAAATAGAATAAAATAAAATAAAATAAAATAAAAAAAAAAGAAAAAGAAAACGGAAAAAAAGGAAAGAAGGAAAAAAGATCGTCCTTGGATAAGAATCGATCTACGAAGTTTTAATTAAAATTGATCGATGAAGATGATCGAACGAAAAGCTCACGAACGAGTTCACGATCGTGAACGTTCGGTCATTAAATAGCAATTTAGCTTGGCCCATCGTCTATCGATAGGTGTTCCGTCAGAGGATTGACAAACGACGAAATTACAAAAGCAATTCCTCAAACGTGAAATCCAATTATTATAAATGGCCAGGGAAACTCATAATGCGAGATGCATTTCCCATTTTTGTAACTTGTCTTATGTTTAATACGATTCACCGATGCACTTAACGCTTCGAATATACATACATATATATATATATATATATATATATATATATATATGTTTGTATATATATGTAAGTCAAAATAGTCTTAATGTTGTTCACGGAGTCATTGCTACTACGAAGAAAAAATCGAAAAAAAAGGGAGATAAACAAGTAGCAAGGCGCCGACTTCCTTATCACTTTATTTATGATACTTGAGAATAGCCCGAAAGAAACGAGACGAGCTCTTGTTCCCTATGATCCGAACGAACATCTAATCTTTTCACCAGTCCTTATTATATACGTAATAAACGTTAGGATGCACATCAAATTTCTACGGCATTAATTAAATGATTCAACTAATAATAGAACAAAAATATTATACAACGATGTCAAATTTCTATGATTTAGATCGTTATTTACATCGTACGCATTAGGGAATGTTTGTTAGGCTTCTTCTCTGTTTCAGATGATTGAGCTAATAAAAAAAATTTCATAGATCGTTGAAATTCTACGATTTATTGTTTACATCATACACTTTAAAGAATACATATTAGATTTCTCTGCTTTAAATGGTTAAACTAATAATAACATTAAAATATTATACATTGTTATTATTTACATCCATACATTTTAAAGAGTGTTTGTCAATCTCTTCTGCTTTTAATGATTGAGTTAAATAATAGCTTAAAAATTTCATAAATACAAAATTCTATCATTTATTATTTACTTCATAAATGTTAATGAATATTTGTTAGGTTTCTTTTCTTTAGACGGTTTAACTAATGATAGAATAAAAGTATTAGACATTGTTAAAATTTAACGATTTATTATTTACATCATACGTATTATTTGATGTACGTTAATCTTTAAATAATTAATTTAATAATAATAAAAAAATCATACAATATAAAATTTTTCATGTTTATTATTTACATCATATACATTAAG
>NC_060975.1:3909568-3927068 GCF_910589235.1 Vespa crabro
AAAAAATAAGAAGAAGAAGTGAAAATCCAATCCTTTAAACTCTCGTCCCTCTCACTCATTACATATTTCGCAAGAAACTTAACGAATTTCATTTTTTGGTTTTCTTTTACGTTTTTCTAAAAGAAAGTCAAGAGAAAAAAGAATGATCTGGAAATCGTTTGAAGAGATAAACTTAATTTAAAATTCTTACGATAAGAATTTTATAAACAAATTAAAGATTTAATAAAAAAAAAAAAAAGAGAAAGGGAAAACGAGAATCTAATCCCTTTTACTTTCCCCATTCCATTTCTTTATATTTTTCAAGAAACAATATGTAATGTATTATTGTTTTGATTTAATGAAAAATAGAGTAGAAAGAAGAAAAAAAATGATCAGGAAACCGGATGAGGAAACAAAATTAATTTGAAATTTTAATGACAAAGGTTTAAAAAAAAAGAAAAAGAAACGAAAGAAACAATGAGAGTCCAACCCCTTAATCTCTCCTCACTCTCTGTCTCTCTCTCTCTCTCTCTCTCTCTCTCTCTCTCCTCGTAAAAAAGAAAACAAATCTCTTATTTTCTTTTCTTTTTTGTATTTTTATAATAACATTAGAGAAAGAGAGATAAAAGAGAAATGATCAGGGACATAGAAGTAAAATTAATTTGATATTATAATGATAAAGATTAAAAAATAAAAAATAAACAAAAAATGAAAAAAAAGAGAGAGAAATGAGAGGAGTTGAAACATTTCATCTCTTTTCACCCTCTCTCTTTCTATATTTCGTAAAAGATAGAATGAATCTCATATTTTTCTTTTTTTTTTTTCCTGTGAAAATAGTAAAGAAAGAGAGGGGAAGAAAAAGATGATCGAGAAACCAAATGGAAAAGTAAAATTAATTTGATATTATAATGATAAAGATAAAAAAAAAGGAGGAAAAAAAAAAGAGAGAAATGAGAGAAGTCCAACCACTTCATCTATCTCCACCCTCCCTCTTTCTATAGTTCGCGAAAGACAAAATGAATCTCATATTTCTTTTCTTTTTTCTTTTTTTTTTTCTTTTATGTAAAAAGAGTAGAAAAAGAGAGATGAAAGAAGAAATGATAGGGAAATCAGACAAAGAAGTAAAATTAATTTGAAATCATGATGGTCGACATTATTAAAAGAAATAGAAGTGAAAAAGTCCGAATCTTTCAATTTCTCTCCCTCTCTCTCCCTCTCTCTTTTTCTCTTTCTCTTTCTCTCTCTCTCTCTCTCTCTCTTTCTCTCTTTCTCTCTACTTCGCGAAGAATCAACACGAATCCCTGTTGTTGATTCATTCATATCACGTTTTCTTTTCGCATCCTCTTTTCTATTAATATCACTTTTGCGTGTCCGTATGCACATTGCAATAAACGCAATGCGGAATGCTGATCGATCGAATTTGTTGATTATAAATAAATACTATTTAGTCTATTCCGAGGTTAAAACGAATCGGTCGGTGTAATCGACCGAAGCAACGATAGATATCACTTTTATTTGATTCTCTCTCTCTCTCTCTTTCTCTCTCTCTTTCTATCTCTATCTCTATCTTTCTGTTTGTCTTCTTCATTTTTTTCTCTTTCTCACGAGGTCTCACGTTGGTTGGTTGAATCCTCGAGTTCAATCTATGCGAGTGCGTTGCTCGTGACGGAATTTTAATTCGATAATTCTTAATATTAATAAAACGTGCTCGCTCTCTGTAGAAAAAAAAAGAGAGATAGAGACAGAGAGAACGTAAGAGAGATAGAGAGAGAGAGAGAGAGAGAGAGAGAGAGAAAGAGAGAGAGATAGATATTGTACTATCGATTTTATATACACCGTTGGCTTGGCCTCTTTCGTTTATCTTTCTCTTCTGATATCATGCATATTAATAACTATACTAGACTTACTTATCTTTAAAAATGTTTCGTTTTCTTTAAAATACAGTATACACACATACACACACATACATACATGTATGTATGTATTTAAAGATATATGTATGTGTATATATATATATATGTGTGTGTGTGTGTATGTATAAAGAAAATGAATCTCATATATTGTTCGACGTGTTTTCAAGTTTGGTTTTCCAATAATCGATTATAGAAAACGATTTTTCTTCCATTCATCGGATACAAACGAAATTTTTAATATTTTTCCTCCATCGTTATTACATTTTTCAATAAAACAATTGCAAACTTTCAACTACTATACACCTTGGATTATTATCTTCCATTCATGTTTCTCTTTTAGAATATTATAATAATCTTATAAATATTATAGTAAAATTATAATATCGAGTAATCTAATCGATATTAGATCTATTTGTATTATAGTATTATATAAGGGAATACAAAAAAATGACCTCGTCGGAAAGCATTGCTTTTTTTTTTTTTTTTTTTTTTAATTATATCCGAAAATAGAAATATTTAAGAAAAGTATAATTAATTTAATATTACATTGATTTTTCCATAATGAGATAAAAGAATCACAAATCATTATAAATATCTACATCTATTATACTTCACGTAATTACTCGCAAGAATAATTTTATCCATATGAGATATGAGAATTATAAAATATTACATTCCATAGTACAGTTGGTTAAAAAAAAAAAAAAGAAATAATAAAAAAGTAAAAATAATAAAAATAGTAAATGAATAAAAATGTTGCGATAATAAATTACGAAAAAATTGAAAGACCTTTCAAAGAGATTCTTACGTATGTATATAGGTAAACATACATATATACATATTGCTGATAATGACAGCATTGTAGATTAATGGTTTCTTCTCTTTCCTTTCTTTTTTTTTTTTTTTTACACTTTAATAGCATTTCAAATGGTCTATGCATAAAGTCATTTAAAACTTATCATTTAAACAAGAGAACTATCATACTTTGTTCACCTCTTCTATTCTCTGACAATCTAAGCGTGATCTAAGAACGCAAATATGCTTTCTGATGATAATGACCAAGTAAATTGAACACATGTGTGAACTAATGATGCAAACGGTTTAATAAAACACATGCATATATATATATATATAGACAGCTGTTTTAAAAAAAAAAAAAAAAAAAAGAAAAATAATTCATATTCTTTCAAGTACAATGTACAATCCATTTAATATTGTTATATGTCTTTCTATGCTCGCTTTTCAGTAATCGATTATCGATAAAACGATTTTTCTCTTTCATCCTCTCTTTTATCATTGAACATTAAGATCTTTCGAATGCAAAAGGAAAATGACCAAAGATATTCGAACAATAGATTCAAGGACTCACATCAAACCATCTATGCATAATAAAACCATATGAAAGCCATAGATATAGTATAATTATATATATATATATATATATAAACGTCGGTTTTTTTTCTATCAACTTGCATCTGTTTAAATTCTCGTTTCGTCATGGCTTGCAAACGATTTTGAAGCGCGATGATAAAAATTCACGTACCTATGTATATAGGATCGTTTGAAAAGAAAAAAGGAAAAAAAACGAAAGAAAAAAGATATATATATATATATGTATATATATGTATATATATGTATATATATATATATATTCTCTTTCTTTGTGTTACAAGGGTAACCTTTTGAAAATTAGTCGGCTCCACTCGACATGGAAATCGCATAATGCGTTAGCACTCGTCTCTCTTTCCTTCTTTCAGGATTATGAAAAAAATCTACTTATATTCTTTCTCTCCTTTTTTTCTCCCCACTCTTTTTCTCTTTCTCTTTGAATAGTATAAAGGAAGGTCCATTTAGAATTATGTAATATTATACTTTAAAGGTATTATTAGAATGTTCGTTAAATTATTATTAATAATATTTGTATTTTATTAATTTATTAGTATTTAATAATATTTAATTAATAAATTGTTTAATAATATATTTTTTTTTACGAAACGATACACCTATATTATTATATCGCATTAGTATTTTTAAAGTAATTTAATAAATATATTGTAAAAAAAAAAAGAAAATAATAATAATAATAATAGTAATAATAAAAGAAAAGAATTTTAGCGTAGAAAATATGCCAGAAAAGTTTATTATTGAGAAATTAATAAAAAGAAAAAAAAAGGAAAAAAAAAAAGAAAATTTTATTATATTCACCGGTTTGCGAAAATGAGAAAGAAGATCATTAAGCTCGTAACTCTCTCTCGGAGTTATTCGAGTAAGTACTTGCACCGAATTAATTAGACTTTTCTAACCGCCGTCTGTCGAAGGTGTTTCTTGACCTAGTTTTTTTTCTCCCTCTCTATCTTTCTATTCTTTCTTTCTTTTTTTTCTTTTTTCTTCTTTTTTTTTTCTTTTTCTTTTTTGTTTCCGAACGTTAGATCCGAGGTACGTATTTATTGTATATATTTCAAGGTAGTTCAATGTAGTTCCCATGAGACAGAACAAAATAGTCTTCCAGACCACCTGCATTTCGAGATCGTCCGAAGAATCTACGACAAGTCTTTAAATTTTATCTATCCTATACGTTTCTCTTTCAACGATCAATATCTCACATCTTTGCCAGATTCGTGGCCTATTTTCTTTATTTAAGCGATACATTCTCAAGTTTTCATTTTATATTATCTTTTAATGTCTTTTTTTCTTTTTTTTTTCTCTTTTTTTTTTTACAAGTTAAAGTTAATTTCGAATAAAAAAATAAAGAAAAAAAAAGATGCAAATAAATGAATGACTTCTTTGCGAAAATTCATCAGTCAGACTTTATTCGTCGTTTTTCATTTCATAATGATTTCTAATTTTTTTATTATATTATGGATAGATATATTGAATAGAAAGTAGTTTGTGTGTGTGTGTGTGTAAGATATTGCGTTTTTAAATGGAAAAATTTTTCATCAAAAACGATGGAAAACCAGACTACGTCCATCTTCCCTCTCCAAATCGAACGAAATATCACACTAGAGGGAATTGTTCGACCTTTAAATGTCGCTTCGATTTTAGCTTTCAAAGGCCATAGACATCGATTTATTCTGTCCATCCGATTACTATTTCATTCGTTGCGTTATACGAAGAGTGGATATTAACGATGATCCATTAAAATTTATTTTATAAAAATATAAATATATATATATATATAAATATTTGTATAATATTCAAATAATATCATAAATATATATTATATAATATATTTTATATATATATATATATATATATATATATATATATATATATAATCAGTATAATTTGAATATCATATGTGTATAAATAATGCTAATGAATAAACATAGAAAAAAAAAGAATAATATTTATATTTATGACATTTATGATATATAAAAATTGTACGGTGAAAAATTTTCGTATTACTTTCTAACAAAAATTTTAACATATATAGATAATGTCTAAAGTGATAAACGTTTAAAAAAAAAAAAAAACAAAAAAAAAGAGAACAGTTAAAAGAGATATTACATGAAATATGATTGTTTAACTTCGAATGTTAACCTCATACGAAAGCTTACAATTTGTAAACGCGTTTTACCGTTACGATACAAGAGGCAAAAAGAAAAGAACAAAGAGGGTGGGAAATAAAAGAGGGAGAGTTTACGAGGACGACAACGAAGTACGGTCCACCATAGCGACAGTCGGAGTCTATGAGAGTGTACAGTTATCGGAAACCGACGGTGACGGCCTTCTGGTGTAACAACAACGCCGCAAAACACACGATCGCGAGTCCCTCGAACGCACCTGTGTGCCATATCGATACACGTCCGCATATCTTATGCCATTATATACGATGGAATGGACTCAACCAGACGTTCTTTTCTCTTTAAATATCAATGGTCAAAGATCGATATTTCGAATAGATCAAAACTTAGATCTTAATCAATTTTATCATAACTTTATCGTATTTATAAATTTATTTTGTTTCTATTTATTCGTTATTTATTATATTTATCTATACTGATTATTATTTGCAAATAGACAGATGTTCTTTTATATTTAAATATCTATTATTCGAAGATCGATATTTCGAATAATTTGAAATTTAGATCTTGATAAACATCGTCATAATTTTATCGTATTTATGTATTTATTTATTTTTATTTATTCGTTATTTATTATTATTTGCAAACGGACAGACGTTCTTTTCTCTTTTATATATCTTATGGTTAAAGATCGATATTTCGAATAAATCGAAATTTAAATCTTAATTAATTTTATCGTATTTATATATTCGTTTATTCATTATTTATTATATTTATTTATATTGATTATTATATGTAAACCGACAAACGTTCTTTTCTCTTTAAATATCAATATTTAAAACTCGATATATCAAATATATCAAAGTTTAGATCTTAATCAATTTTATCATACTTATATATATTTATTAATTATTATTTATTCATCATTTATCATATTTATCTATATTGATTTACGAACGTGCATGGATTAAAAAAAATAAACAATAAAATCTAATTTCTCAGGATAAAATATATACTTATTATATTTTGTCAATAAAATAACATTTTCTATATAACAAATAAAGAAATAATAATTCTAACATTTATATAAATACGAAGAAATTAACGTAACACACACACACACACACACACACATATATATATATATATTATATTATAACAGAGTATCAATTTTATAAGTGCTTTAAACAAGTAAGTACCTATAAATCGTTCAATAATTGCTTTCAAATATCGGTTCAGAATACTCAAATGATAGATATCTAATAATTTATTAGATATTCGAACCGGCTACCCGGTATACGCAAGAACACTCGTTACGTCGGCACGTTGTTTATGCTCTCGCAAGGAACTTTATGTAGGTAGAAGGAAAGAGTGAGAATGAAAGAGAGAGTGAGCGAGTGAGCGAGTGAGTAAGTGAGTGAGTGAGTGAATAAGAAAAAGAGGGTGAGAAAGAGAAAGAAAGTTAAAGAGAGAGAGAGAGAGAGAGAGAGAAAGAGGGAGAGAGAAAGAGAGTGAGTGAGGTGCTCCGATATCATTAGAGAGGCCATTCGAGACTCACGCCCCATTGTCCGAGGGCGACTTCTTGCTCTTACTTTTCTCTCCTTCAGATCCGTACCGTCTCGAGACAATGCCCCTCGTACCTGTATCGTGCATCATGTTTCACGGTCGTGAATCCCTTTTTGCTCCGGATGCGCGTACGCGTATCCGCTCTCGGTCAGTTTGGTCCAGCCGGTGGCGACGAAAATTTACAACAAGGACCACCGTGACGATGTATTCGACGACGACTCATACTCTTCTATTCATCTTTCTCCATCTCCCTCTTCCCATATCCTCCATCCTCATTTTTTCCAATCCTCACATCTCCTCAACACCTTTATCTCTTTCATAGGCTTCATTTTGTTCTATCTTTTATATTACCTTTAAATCTCTTTAACGTTCATACTTTTTTACTTCTACATATTCATAGTCTTTTCTTTACGTTCGACGAATTGCTTCGGATGATATCCTTTCGATCATTTTCTCAAAGGAAGATTAAAAAAGTGAAAAAAAACTCGACCCTAATACGTTTAGAAAAGATCTTTCATTGATCCGATTTAAACGAAATAAATTGATGAAGATTGTAACGAATTGATTTAATTGCATGAGAACACGTTCGTTCTAAATTAAAGTGATCGACGATGACGCTTTTAGAATTTTCCTCTTTTTTTTTTTATTATTTTTTTTTTTTTTTCCTAACGAAAACACTCGATCGATGGTTAATTTTGTTATATTAAAATTTTTGTAATTTAAAGTAATGAAAGCGCTCGATAGATGGTTAAACTTTTTATATTTAAAATAAATTTTGTTTAATAATTAAATTTTAATGGCGCCGAATGATGAAAATTTTTATTGAATAATAATTGACGTATAATGCATATAAAATAATTTTCTTTAACCTTTTATTTCGTGTAGTTATTCAATTTGGCAAATGTGCACCTCGAATGTTAGTTTATAAAAAAACTCTTGTAAATGATATTAATCGATAAAGTTTCATAGCAATGTATCATTTTCTGTTTTATTTTAGAAAACAATACAACGAAGAAATTTAATTAAAAGTTTTTGCTATTATAGGTAAACCTCTTATAACAGGAAGAATGCTTGCCGTTTTATATATTGAGAAAGTATTATAAGAGAACAAAATATTATTATTTAATGAATACCAAAAATTAATATTTATATATGTATATATATATATATATATATATATATATATATATATAAAATTGACATTTCGTTTGAAAAAAAAGACTCGCGTTCCAAAGATTTGTTATATTTTGTTAAATTCTCTCTCCGATGAAACAATGAAAAAAAATATAAATCAGAGTTCTATTATTAATACTTTTTACAAACGCTTTATTCCCCAAATAACAATACAAATAGAATCTTGTATGATAATAGTGATATTAAAAATTCGAAAGAAAGATCTATAAAAAATTTTGAATTTCATCTTTACTATTGTATAACACAAATTGATTTTGCGTATTCTACCAAAATTTTGATTATCGAAAATCTGATTTTAATAAATCTAATCTAGATTTTTGATTTTATCAAAAGTATTTTTCTAAAATTACCGCATTATACGAGTGCTCTCACAAATGTCGGGCTTTGTTATACTTAAAAATATATTCGTAAAATGCGTGTTATATTTATCTTTCTTTTGTTTAAAAAACTAATATGAGAAAGAGATTAGATTTGAAAATTTTCCTTATTATTTAAAATAAGATGAAATTCATAAAAAATTAATATATACATCGAAGTAGTTAAAACGAATAAATGGATAACACTATACATTTCATATCATGTCATCTCCTTAGGGTGAAATTTCGCCAATCAACTCATTTAAAAAATGAAATTAACACGCGGAATACTCCGAACGAATTCTGCACGAATGTACGTATCAATTTACAACTCATTCGTAAATATTTGCAAATAAGAGATATTTATCGTTCCATTTGTTTTTTTTTTCTTTTTTTTTTACATTAAAACTTTACCAATATTAAGAACAAGTAAATACACTTGATTAGAGTAAGAGAAGAAATTAGAAGATAAAAAAAAAAAAAAGAAAAAAGAGAAAGAAAAAAATCAAAAAAATTAATTACAATTTACAGAATGATAAATGTCCGTCAATGATACTCTCATTCATTCACAACGCGTTAATTGACTTAATCGTTGAAAGCTTTCAAGCAAACGCGGAAGTAGAGTGACGTAAAAGATAGTTCGTCATCTTAACGATCGATAGATTCTATCTTGGTTCTCTCGTAAATCCTAAACGACTTAGCTATCATACGTAAGTGAGTAACTGAGTAAGTACGTAAGTACGTAGTGCTGTGCTTCTCGCGCGAACGTATTCCGTGTGCCTTCCGAGCAGGCTCCTAGACAATGCCGCTCTTGTATTCAATGGCGTAGGAACATTAAAAACGTTCACGGGCAAGAAATTTCAATGCTACTCGAAGCATTAAAATTCAGTTAGATGGTCCCGCGTGAACGAAAGTAGAACGATCGGTGAGGAAAGAGAAGAACCGGCTTGTGTGTCATACGTGAAAAAAAGGAGGGGTGGGGTTGGAGGGGGTTGAGGGAAGGGAGACATTGATACGAAAGAATTTTTAATATCGTACGAAGAATCAAAGAGAAAGAAAGAGAGAGAGAGAGAGAGAGGGAGAGAGAGATTCTTCTTTCTGAGGATATTAAATAATAAAGAAGATAAAAAAAATTCTTTTTCCTGTTTTCTTTCCTTTTCCTTTTTTTTTTTTTCTTTTTTCTTTTTTACCCCTTTTTTCATACTTTTCTTTCCTCCTTTCCTCCAAACTCCCCTTAACATCTTCGATTTTAACCAACGAACAAGCTCGACGACTTTGAAACAAGATTCTACACGCGAGTTCTCTCGAGCGTGACCCCGAATGGCAAAACGAAGAAAGAAAATCAAAAACTCGCCGATCTTACCGCGTTTTCTCTTGCAAAGCGGTCTCTCTCTCTTTCTCTCTCTCTCTCTCTCTCTCTTTTTCTTTCTCTCTCTCGTACGCGTGCGATGCTTCGTCGCTTCTCTCGCACGTACCGAGACGTCCCACTCTTACGCATCATTTACGAACGCATCGCGTGGAAAGCCGAGATGGCGAGCAAGTTTTCTGATTTTAAGCGAATACCAGTGGCTACTCTCAATCTACTATATTTTTCTCTATGCACTAACTGCTCTATTCCCGTCGTCTTTCTTTCTCTTTCTCTCTCTCTCTCTCTCTCACTCTTAAATACGAACACGCTCCGGGCCAAGCGTAATGATTAATTAAGCTTTCCAAGAAAATGCTACAAGTGAAACTTTATTAGCGCTTAGTGGCACAGTTTACTCGAACGACGAACGTCACTGTGCTCCTCCTTCCTTCTTCTTTTTCTTCTTCTTCTTCTCTTTCTTGTCCTTTTTCTCCTGTTTTCTTCTTCTTCTTCATCTTCTTCGTCTTCTTCGCCCTCTTCTTATTCTTTTTCTTCTTTTCTTCTTCTTCTTCTCCTTCTTCTTCTTCTTCTTCTTCTACGTACGAGCCTTTACGCTATTAACGATTACCGTAGCGAAATGGAGTGGCGCCTACCGATCCAGTAGCTTCTCGGATAGCGAATCGAGACGGCCTCTCATTCTAGATTAAAAGGTAATCTCAGCATCCTTCGATTTTCATCATGATTCCTCATCGTGAAAGAACGACTACTTCCGATCGGTTACTTACTTACCAAACGATTCATAATGATCAGCGTTCTTATGATCGTAGAAAAAAAAAAAAATTTTTATTAGTAGGTGCATACATCTGTGCAACTAATGCAATATTTACAAGTCGTTCAAAAGTACCATATAGGGAAATTCTATACGATAAATTGACCGCGATTATGAATCTTTTTTTATGAACGATCATTTAATACTTCAAAAAAAATTTCATTTTCGAAATTATAGTTATATAGTTCACATTCAATTTCTAGAGAAAAAATAAATTCAGTCGAAGATATTAATAGTTCTCTAAATGATATTGATACAATCGAGAAATATTACGAGAAACTTTTTATAATTGCAATGAAATCAAAATTTTATCTTATATTCTGTGAATGATTAAAATCATCTATCTTGGTATTTACTGTATTTAGAAAAAGAAAAAGAGAGAGAGAGAGAGAGAGAGAGAGAGAGAGAGAGAGAGAGAGAGAGAATATTACATATTACAAATATTAGACAAAAAATATAAAAAAGAAAAAGAAAAAGGACGCTTATAAAATTAATTATTATTACGTCAGAAATAAAAAAAAATTGCAGAAAATAAGATATACTAAAAACGAGTTCTGTTAAATCATTAAAATAATATGTCAAACAAATTATCTTGACCCTTTTAGTAAATCTAGTGTTAATGTTCTAGATTGATGTAGCCATTTCTAGAGCTAATATCTCCCAAGTGGAAAATTATTATTAAAAATAAACCACTTTTATACCAAGTCGTTCAAAGTAACATCAGGGAAATTCTACGCTTGGCGTGCCCATCTGGAAAAGGTTAAAACCGCGTTCTTGAGATTTCTAGTTTAACGAAGCGAGATGGGTGGGAGATAAGAGAGATAAGAGGATCACTGCCACCGACAAACGCACTCAACGATTCGCAGGCTCGTAGAACTCAACCATTTCTGCGGCACGTTCTATCTAATATTTCTCAACACGAAAGATACACGTGTGGTAATTGCCGAAGAAACGCGAATCGTTTATGGTTTTATCTTCGTCATAGTACATGCTATGATGCTTGCTTCGCGATCATTTATGATATTATTTTAACATGTTGAGTATACCTTATAGGAAAAACTAACATTTAATTTTGTTGACTATAATAAAAATCTTTTTAAGATTTATTCTTTTTTTTATGTTTAATATAAAATTTATTTAAAATAAAAATACATATATATATATAATATATATAATAATAATATATAATAATAAATAAATAAATATATATATATATACGTACTAAAATATACATCAATATAATATAATTCAATATAATGTAAATATGACAGTAAAATAAAAAAACAAAAATATTATGAAAATTAACGTTATTATTAAATAAGTATATCAATTTATGTAAAAATGATTGACCAGACAACGCGTTAACAATAGAACTATTGATCTATTTAGACCACATTTATCAATTTGATAGTTACTTGAGAAAATAAAAGAACACTTCGTTCGTTATTATTTTTAATTTATTTAATTTTACAATAATAAATAAAGAAAAAGAAAAACTCGTCATTTTCGATAAATTTGATAGTTCTAATGTTGAAGATAACGATTAACATGTTAATAGTTGTCACATTATATAATATATACATAACTATATATATATCTAACAATATGATCAACAAAATCAATATACTTTTCGAAAATTCCAGTTGGATCATTTTTTATTTCAGATCGATACTGATTTTCATCGCACTCATGCTCGTCAACGTATCATCTTCATATATACCAGAAAAGTATCCGATCGAAGTAAGTTTTCACACAGGTGAATAATTTTTCTTGATTAATATTATAATCAATTTATTTGTATTAAATAAATCAGAGATTTTCTTCTTTTTTTTTTTTGTAAATAGTATAATGTAAATATTTGTAACGTTTAAATCTAAAAATAATATATTTCGACTTTTTGTAGTTCGTTCAAGATCGCGATAACTTTAATCATGATTACGTTATTCCATAAATACGATATCTTCTCCTTGGCATTCCATCTTTCGTTGAATATTAATTTAATCCAGTTATGTGAATTAATACGAAAATTACGTCGACGTTATTCTTGGGTGGTACGAGAAGAATGATTAATTGACACCGAGCAGATTCCTAAATTACGAACGGGCAAAAGCCGAGCTCGTTTGCAAGGACGTTTCTTAAAACGGTAAGCGAGGGTAAATTGCAAAACGCAAATACGTGATATCGCGTCCGGCGTTATCATATCGTATTTCACCGGAATATCGCCAAACGTGCCCTCGAAATGAAACGGTTCTAGTAATCCGTTTGATTAAAGTTACACAAAAACAAAACTGTATAAACGATCTTTCCGCGAAGAGAACATAGTACGTAGATATTTCCGTACGGAAAGAACATAATTACGACGTATCTTATGACATAAGATAACTGTCAACGTCAAATTACATATGTATATACTATCTAACGTTTCAAAATATTGTCGCGTGGTAAAGTTTTTCTATTTTCTAATCTTTTTTAAATTAAAAATAATTGGATAATATATATATATATATATATATATATATATATATATATATATATATATATATATATATATATGACATTAAGTAATAAATATTTGAAATAGGATAGACAATACGGTGTGTGTACAAATTAATTGTTGATTTTACAAAAATCATTTTTATGCTATTTAATTATACTATCGTTTTATAAATTTGATATAACTGACAATAGGTCAGCAATAAATGGAACGTATAAGTAATATTAAATAATATTTGAAATAGATACATTAAAATGTCTTAAATTTAATCGTTGAATTTACAAAAATCTTTTTTATATTATTTATTTTTTATATTATATTATTTATACTTTTACAAATTTGAAATAACTTACAATAAATTAATAATAATTGAAAATATTATTAGTAACAATAAATAGCATTTGAAATAGAAAGACAATATAGTTTTTGTTGAATTGTTAATTTTACAAAAATCTCTTTTACATAATTTACTATAGTTTCACAAATTTGAAATAATTGACAATAGATTAATAATAATCAGTGTTAATTATAAGTAATATTATTTTATTTTTGAAGAAAAAAAAAAAACCCCATAAAATTGTCTGTGTTGAAGCTTTAATCTTATAGAAATCCTTTTTTATTTATGTCAATAATTTATTCATAACCGACAGTGAATTAATAATAATTGTAAATTATATGTAATATTACATAGGTGCTTTGAAAATATAAAACCATACAAGAGTATTTGAAATTTTAATCGTAACTTTATATGGATTTTATTTAAATTTAAATCTTACGATATATTACTTCAATTACAACGTTAAGACTCACACACACGGCATACGCATTAAAAAAAAAAAAAAAAAAATCCTTTGAAATCGCGAATATATGTATGATATGTAAAGACATAACGTAAAGAAATGATAGAAAAGTTGATTTAATTACAACGATCATACTCACACAGTCAACATATAAAGAAACGTATATATATATAACGTAAATAATTAATTATAAGTAATATACATAGATTGAGTTTCGTTCGATAAATCGATAGAAATAAGCATGCCACCTGATGTTCGATCGTACATATATACGTTCCAATATGCATAATATACTTCAATCCCTAATATCTGCATTAATTATACAAACAAGTGACTCCGATATGTCTGTTTGATATTCGAAATGCGATTACTATGAAATCGGTAGTATCGTTTTTCTCACGTCGATTTAATTATTATCACCGAGAAACGAACTCGTTTCCTTTTTTTGCTTTCTTCTTCTTCTTCTTCTCCTTGCCATTATTCCTTCTCCCCTCTTCACCTCATGCCCTTTACCTTACGCGCGTTCACGCATTGACTGGATTTAACGCTTTGCGTGTTGCCAATAAACTCCAAGTTGACCAAGTAAAATGCCGAGTTTCATCCTTTCCTCTGATTATTCTCGTTTATCTTCCAGGTTTATCATATGCTACAGGAGAGAACTCAATTTGGAATTGGTCGGGAGAATCGTGTGAGAGGTACTTGGGGTACCTGGAGCAGCTGGAGCGAATGCTCAAGAACCTGTGGCACGGGTATCCAATCTCAATCACGAGAATGCGTTCCTCTTCGGTAAGAGAGATTATCGAGAACGGCTCGACTTGTTTTTCAAATAATTAAATATGCTTATATGAGACAAAGAAGGAGAGAGAGAGAGAGAGAGAGACAGAGAATTATTGAAAAATATTTCTTTGACAATTTTTTGTGTTTTTAACAATTTTTTTGTTTTCAAATTATTCAATTAATCATCGTAATCATTTCTGACTAATATCATGTTTAGTAAGAAAAAAAATCTATTGAACGATATTTCTTTGACAATTTTTTGTGTTTTTGACTATTTTTTTGTTTTCAAATTTTTCAATTAATCATCGCAATCATTTCTGACTAATATCATGTTTAATAAGAAAAAAAATCTATTGAACGATATTTCTTTGACAATTTTTTGTGTTTTTGACTATTTTTTTGTTTTCAAATTTTTCAATTAATCATCGCAATCATTTCTGACTAATATCATGTTTAATAAGAAAAAAAATCTATTGAACGATATTTCTTTGACAATTTTTTGTGTTTTTGACTATTTTTTTTTTCGATTCGTTTTTAATAAATATCATGTGTAATAAGAAAGAACACTATTGAACAATATTGATTAGATTATTATGTCTTTTACCATTTCTTTTTTTCGGTTTGTTTTTCGATCAATTAAATATCGTTTTTATTAAAATAAGAGAAATAAGAGATTATTGAACGATATTGATTAGACAATTTTTTGTGTTTTTGATTATTCTTTCTTTTTCTATTCGTTTTTCGATCGATTAAATATTATTTTTATTAAAATAAAAAAGGAATTATTGAATGATATTAATTAGACAAGTTTTTGTTTTCGACTACTTCTTTTTGTCGATTCGTTGTTTGATTAATTAAATATCATTTTTAATAAGAAAGAAAACTATTGAACAATATTGATTAAATTATTGTGTTTTTGACTATTTCTTTTTTCGATTCGTTTTTCGATCGATTAAATATTGTTTTTATTAATATAAGAAAACGAATTATTGAACAATATTGATTAGACAATTTGTTGGATTTTTCACTATTTCTTTGTCTCTGATTCAATTTTCGATTGATTAAATATCATGTTTAATATGAAAAAAAAACTATTGAACAATATCGATTAGATTATTGTGTTTTTGATTATTTCTGTTTTTTTTTCGATTCTTTTTTCGACTAATTAAATATCATTTTTATTCGTCAGACAACTTATTGTGTTTTTGATTATCTTTGTTCTTTTTCGATTCATTTTTTAATTAATTAATTATCATGTTTATTAGAATAAGAAAAAGAATTATTGAACGACATTCATTAAACATTTTTTTGTCTTTTCAATTATTTGTTTCCATTCACTTTTTTTCGACTGATTAGATTACATTTTTATGAGGAAGAAGGAGAATTATTAAAAAATATTTATTAAATAATATCTTATCGTTTTTTGCTTGATTTTGATCGTTTTCAATTACGTTATTCTTTTTTCAACCCTTTTGATGCTATATATTTATATACGGGTTTTGAAACAATGTTCACACATGTGCTATGAACTCATACCTGCGATATTGTCGTTGGTCTTGTCCCTAAAAATAAAAACAATACCAGTAACAATACAACAACAACTGTTTTTTCTATCTTACACTTAATAAACATTTATTTTATCAGAATTTTTTTTCTCACGAATTCTCTTCTCTCGTGGTGTAATTAAAAAAAAAAAAAAAAAAAAAGAAAATATCGTTATTCCTTTGAGGTCAGTTATTGATAACATCCTAGACTGAAAACAAACAATAACAAGAAAAATAGTATTTTAGTAGGATGAAAAAAAAAGCTTGATAATACTGCAATATACATTATGTTTATAATAATTTTAATCTTACTTTCTTTTTTTATTTGTTGATGATAGAATACGCGTTAAGAAATATTATAACCTTTTTCGTAACAAAATTTGTCGAAAACTGTAACGATTCGGAATAAAATGTAAAAATGAAAAAAAAGAAAAAAGCGACGATTAAAGGAGCGTTTTTTTTTTGATTAAAAACAAGAGAGAAAAAAAAAGAAAACAACATATCACTCGTGGAAAAAAAAATAATCTCTATGTATTGACGAAATCGTAGAATATTTGAAATTTCCGGGTTCAGGATTATTCTCCTTCTAAATCCTTGAACATTATCCAACAAGTTTCTAAGAGACTTAGAAATCGTGAATGATCTTGAAGAGCACCTTGTCTTTAGCTTTCCCTCCTTTTTACGGTATTCGAACAAGTTGAAACGATTACCTCCATAGATTACCTACAGCTCTGCCCTGCGAAATCCTCACGATCGATCGATTCGCATAGTACAGCGATTAGATCAGGATAGAATGCAAAGCTTCTAAGATAATGACGCGTTTGCACGGCACCGTTAGCTTTTCGCGCGATCCAATCGTAACCAGCTGTTCGAATGAGAAAACGAATGGATCGTGTCTAAGCGAAAAGAAAGACTCGCCGATCTTTCCTACGAACATGTTTCTTCCTCGATCGCGATAAGAAATAGGATCGCGTGAACCTCGATCGTTTCATTCTAATCGATTCGAATAAAGAGACGAACACGCGAAGTAAATGGAGAGAAACTGTCAACGACTCGATTCGCGTGCAAAACCTAATCTTCTCTATGTTCTAAATAAAAAGATAGAGATTTATTTCTAATATTGTTTTTCTTAAACATTACAAATATGTTACATAAGATGGGAAGATAAATTTCATT
>NC_060975.1:3932068-3959568 GCF_910589235.1 Vespa crabro
TATATATTTTTTTTACAATCTTTTAATATATATAATATATAATATGTTTTTAAATATTTCAAATATGTATAATTAAATAAAATATATATATAATTATCATCATATTATACGTGTATAATTATCATAATTATATGTATAAAATTATATGTATAATGTCATATTTATGCACATTTAAAATATATTCAATTAATGATAATACACAGGTATGTAAGTTTCAAGATACTTAAAAAAAAAAAAAAAAAAAAAAAAAGGGGGAAAAAAAAGGAAAAAATAGAAAAAAAGAGAACGTTGAATAAATAAAAATTGAAATGTTCTCATCGAACAAAAGGATAGAATAAAACCGATCGAAAGTTAACCAAGTATCAATCACCTTGCAGCACTCAGGGACAGCAATGGCAGTTACGTTCTAAACGGGCCCTGGTCTTACAGTCCCAGTGGCACTTATAAAGCGGCTGGCACGACATTAACATACCAAAGGGGAGATAGAAACCGCTTGGAGTGCATCTTGGCGACTGGACCGTTAAACGATTCTCTGCAGTTAGAAGTACGTTAAAATCGTTTCGAACGATCCTTCGAATTCAATTTATATATCTATGTATATATACCTATTCACGTACTTGGATCATTTTTTTTTTCTTCATAGATCTTATTTCAAGAATTAAATCCCGGCGTTCTCTACAAATACATGTTACCACTGAAAGAAACATTAAAAGGAGGAGGAGGAGGAGGAGGAGGAGGAGGAGGAGGAGGAGGAGGAGGAAGAGCAAGAGGAAGAGGTGGAAGAGTAGACGGAGGAGGAGGTGGAGGAGAAGGAAGAGGAGGAAGAGGAGGAGAAGGAGGAGGAGGAGGAGGAGGAAATTTATTACCTCCAATTTTCAATGCAAGTAAGAAAGTATGATGCTCTTTAATTAATCATCAATTTTAAAATTTTACAGAAACTTGAGAACCACTGAGATACTCTCTTAATTTCATTTTAATATATCGTATATGATATATCGTACGCGTAGATATATCTAATACATGGGACACGATGAACAGATTCTAATTCCATAGTCAAAGCTCTCTAGGGCTATATACAGAAATTATTTACTCATTAATCAAATAGCTAATACATAATTGCGTGCGTGATTACAGTATCGAGCAATGATCAAAGAGGCAATGAAATTCCCGACGGTGGTTCTCATGGAATCGTTAATACTCCTCCGACGAGAACGTAAGTTTTCTTTATCAAATACGATTTTACTATTTAATAATCACGAATGAAATATTTTCAATTATAATTTATCTTTGATAATTATTAAAAGAAATAGAAAACTTCTTTAATTTATTCTCTTTTAGATCCATTCATAGAACTGATTTTTCTCAGTCGCGAGGATTTATTAATCATGATCGTACAAGACACGCGTCACGAACGGAAGAAATGAAACGTCCACCGACAATAGTAATGGCCGGTGATCAGCCTAATTCAAAAACAAAAAAGAAAAAGCGCAAAAAGTTTGTCTGGAAAGTAGCAACGGCCTGCTCGAAAGAGTGCGGGGGAGGTAATTATTATTATTATTATTATTATTATTATTATTATTATTGTTATTATTATCATTTACAAAACATGTAAGTTCATCCCATTTTTCTTCGCTTTTCTTTCTCTCTTCGTATACTGTTCTTTTTCTCTCTTTTTTTTTTCTTTCTTTCTTGCTTTCTTTCTTTCTTTTTTCTTTTCTTTTTATAACGAAATGTCGTACGATTGCCTGAAGCAATTAAGAAAAATGTGGATAATGAAAGGTCGCCATAGATGCCGCGTTCATTTAACGTTCATCGAGTAAAGCGTGGGAAGCGAATCGAGACGCATTCGTTTCGGTGTAATTGCACATTAGGAGAGAAAGATAGTGATAGAAAGAGAGAGTGAGAGAGAGAAAGAAACCACCATCAAGTTCGTTTATTCCTCACGAGGTTAATCTCTTCGGAGATAAGCTTTTTTTTATCCTTCGAACCACTTTTTAATTTATTTTATTTAAATTTAGCAAATTTTATTAACTTTAAATTAGATACATTTATTATTGTAATAACCATTTTCAATGGTTACGATATTTAAAATCAATACTTAACGTTGTACGTGTATTCTTAAAAAGTTTGGGAGATAAATTAAAATTTCACCGTACCTTAAAGGAAACTTATTAACTCTCATTCTCTCTCTCTTTCTCTCTCTCTCGAAACGAAACGAAACGAAAATTCGAACTAAATTTAATTTAATTGCGATATTTCCAGTGGACGAGCTTCTTGATTTAATAACGTCGAATAAATTCCATTTATTTTTTAATTAAGATCATAGAATATTCCTTATACTCTCGTCATTATTAAAACAATTGCAATATGACGAATGAATACTTTTGAAAGTAATTGAATATAAAGAAAAATTGTAATGATTATTTTTATACTTTTTTATGCGCCTAAAAGTAGGCAACACTTGTTACTTGGTCGATAAGGTCGCTTTCTAACATCATTTATCACTAAGAAACTTTCTTCGGTCACTTTAGTAGGCAATATTTTGTTATAAGGAAATGTTTTGTTACATTATTGCATGACAGTGTTGGCCTACTATTATCTGCCGAATACGAAGTGTTGCCTATTATCAGGCGTTATTAATAATATTCATATATTAATAATTATAGAAGATTAACGAAAAATAATAATATAAACAATTATTATTAATAATAATATACATATTTATTGTTTTATAACAAAGCGATATAATATATAAAATATTTAATTATATCGATTCGGATAACAAATTAATTGATATAGAACTTCTACATGGAAAGAGGCCAGAACGAATTGCTTAAATTTAGATTGACACGATGAGGGTACCTAAGGAAAAGAAAAAAAAAATCATTGCCTTTGTAATTTCTCGATCCGGAAATGAAATTGTCTTGTAAAGTGACACTTGAAAGAGGAAACAGAGAGAAAGGAAATGCCGATACTTGTTGCTTCTATTATTATATGTGTTAAAACAAAGATGGACAATTGATCGTAACAAGTAGATAAATAAAGAGAATCTTTCGTATATTTTAGGCATACAAACGTCAATTTGGACGTGTGTGCGTGAGGATAGCGAAACAATAGCACACGAAAAACGTTGTCGTAATTCGGAAAAACCTGTTGCTTCAAAAGTGACGCGATGTAACGAGCAGCCCTGTCCAGCCAGGTAAATTTTGAATCAATGAATATAAAATTGTTTAATTATAAGGGAAAAAAAAATTATTCTTCTTATTTTCATTTTTTTAAAATGATTATTCTTTCGCGTCAGATGGAGAGCAGATAATTGGAGCGAATGTTCAGTCAGCTGTGGCGTTGGCAGACGAACGAGAAAACTCGAATGTGTGCAAGAATTAAATTCAAGATTGACGATGCGTGTTGCGTTAGGTGCTTGCGTTCAACCACCCGATTTAAAGACTGTAGAACTTTGTTCAAAGCCAGCCTGTCCGATTACGAATACACCTGAACTGAGAAATATGGAACCATTGTCAGTATCAATACCTTCATCATCGACGGCTGAAACTTATTCACAATCTACGCAGAAATGGAATGTTGGAACTTGGAGTCCAGTAAGTAAGAGATGATGAATAATAAATGATAATATGTACGATGATAATGATCAATCATATAATACTTTTGTTTTATTTATTATTACTTTATTTTTTTACTTATATATTATTTGTTATATTACTTATATATTATTTGTATAATATTTGTTACTTATATATTATTTTTTACTTATATATTATATACTTATATATATTTATTACTTATATATATTTATTACTTATATATTAGGTTGGAAACTATGAAACGGGCGTTTAATGAAAATAAATGACTAAACAAAAACGCTCGATTCATAGTTTCCAACATAATATTTACTTTTTTTTTATCTTTATTCCTTTAATAACTTTTATATTAGATGCAATTTATAAATAAGATCTATTATTTTAAAAAATTTAAATCTTTGTCAAATTATTTGTTACAAATGAACGATGATTGTCATGTATCATCAATTTTATATCTAATACTTTATTTTATTTTTTATTTTTATTATATATATATATATATATATATATACATTTTGTTTAAAATCTTAAATATTAAAATCAAAATTTAATACTTGATCTAATTTCATGATTCGTATAAAATGTTTAAATTATTATGAAGTTTATTGAATCTTTATTATCATTTATTTCGTATTTAAAATATGTTTACAATAAATTTTACAATTTAGTGTTCAACTAGTTGCGGAAAAGGATTTAAAACTCGAACGGTTACCTGCATAACATCCGGTGAAGCATGTCCATTGTCAAGCAAGCCTTCATCTCAAGAAGAGTGTGACAACCCATCGTGTTTAATCAGTAATAAAAATGAAAGAAGCTCTGAACAACGTGCTCCATGGTTATATTCTGCTTGGTCACCTACGGTGAGAGAGAACTAGGATTCTGTAAATTCAAATAACGATACAATTATTTACTAAAATTAAATTATATTATATATTAATAATTATAATATTTTAATTTATATATCATTTATTATATAATTTAATTATATTATATTATATTATATTATATTAATAATTATATATTAAATTACATATATATATATATATTTATATATATGTGTGTGTCTGTATGTCAAGTAATTACATAATTATTTAGAAATAAAATTATATAATTGATCAAATAATATGATAATAAATAATTCGAATTATTTGAGAATTTATTTATTTTGTAATAATAATTATTTAATTTTTTTAATTTACTTTCGCATCATAGTCGAATTTAATCAATTTTAGTGTTCTACGGAATGCGGTAAAGGAATCGAAAATAGACGTGTGGCTTGTTCCGAGGGAAGTGAATTATTTTGTGATCCCAAGGAGAAACCGGAAACTGAGAGGCAATGTTTCGGAAGTGGAATAAATTGCGACGATGCTAAATGGTTCACCGGTCCATGGACTTCCGTTAGTAAAAGATGTTAACTCTCGGTTACATACTTTTAATTCTTTCTATTGCAATTGATTTGCATGCAAACATATCAAATTTTATGAAAATAGTTTATGTTAGAAAATAACATATTATAAAATAACATAGATTATTAAAATTAAAATACGCATACAGATAAATGTATAAAAGCATTACCGTTGATTTTTCTTATCATTTTATTTATTTATTTTTTTTTTTTTGGTTAATATTTTTTAAAATTCCTAGCAAGATTACATTTTGTCATAGAAACCTTATAATACTTTCAATTAATAATCATTTCAGTGGAATGAATTAGTCTATTAAATATCAAAATTTTATATTTAGGAAAGAAAAAAAAAAGAAATAGATTTCACGTACAATAATAACAACGTCAAATAATTTATCTATCTTTTTTTATTTATTAATTCTTTTTTTACTTTTATCTTTCTTTAATATCTATTAATTAATTACTTCCAAATCTGTTAGCTAGTAATATAAAATTTTTTCGTTATTTTCAGTGTTCCGTATCTTGCGGAATTGGTGTACAGTATCGAGACGTGATATGCATCTCAAAGACAATGAAAAAAGATAATGGAGAATATACTGTATTGGCAATGAAAAACTGTAATGGCACGAAGCCAAGAAGCGAACAGGCTTGCGAGGCACCGCCTTGTTCTGCGGAATGGTATATTTCCGATTGGTCCCAGGTAAAATAATTTTTAATAACATTAATAACAATATATATATATATACATATATACATACGTATGTATGTATGTGTGTGTATATATATAGACTTTATATTAAAATAATTAATTTATTAAATATATTTTAAGTATAATTTAATAAATTAATTTATATTAAGTATACTTAATAACAATATAATAATATATAATTAATATATGATTAATAAATTTAAATTGATTAATAACATAAAATATACTTAATAATAATATAACATGTTTATTAACATTAAGTATATTATGATTATAATGATATATGATTATACGTATATATGATTATAAATTTAAATAGATTAATAATATAAAATATACTTAATAATAATATAACATATTTAATAACATTAAGTATATTTAAATATAATTCTTAACATTAGGTATATATAATTATTTGTTAAATAAAAAAAATTAAATTTATTTCTCTTAGTGTTCAGTTACATGCGGCAGTGGCGTGCAAAAAAGATTAGTCCGTTGTATCCTCGAAGGTATTAATAGCTCAAATTGCAAAGAGTTTATTAAACCGAACGAAATGCAACAATGCAACATGGAACCATGTAAAAAGGATATCACGTTACTAAATAAACCACCAAAAAGTAAGTAATAACAGAATTCAAATACTTCAATTATTCTTTATACACACACATACATATATTTAAAGTATTATTACATAAATAACAAAATTATATATATATATATATATATATATATATATATAATTACACACGTGACCACAACCATTTCAATTACTATGTAAGTAATGATTTTAATGAAAAATATTTCAAATAAAAGTTAAATGGTTTCTAAAAGAAGATAATTTGATGTAATTAATCTTTCTATAAGAGGATACTTCAAGGATTATACAAAGGTCGAGTTCGTTTTTTTAAATGGAATCAAATATTTTTTATTACATTCGTTGATCCAACTCGTAATTCTGTATAAAAAGGTATTAACGTATTTATCGAAAAACTATTAGTTTAAGAGATATTTTAATTTCAATATTGTTAAAAAATCATATACGTATTTACTAAAGTGTAATAAGAATAATAATAAAAAAAAAATAATAGCATTAAAATACAATTATTTCTTAACAATATTCAAATTAAAATATCTCCCGAACTAATAATTTGTCAAAATGCATAGATTAATACTTTTTTATAGAAAATATCGAAAATTCTCTTTCCCTCTCTGTCTCTCTATACATATATATATATATATTAGATTAAAAAGTATGATTCCGTAAAACAAAAGTAGCATGATTCCACCTACGAAAAAAAATTATAAACTAGAATTATGAACTACTTTCGAAAGTATTCAACTTTCATCTGAAAAATTTTTCACTAAAATCATTATTTATGCAATAATTGAAATGGTTTATATATATATATATATATATATATATATATAAATTTGAAAATTTGAGAGATAATTTGATAATTTTATGCATATTATGCATAGAAGTTTTAGAACCATCCGAATGTGTCGACAAGTATCCAGATTGCGATTTGGTGGTCAAAAGTGGACTATGTCACAGGAAATATTACAAACACTCTTGTTGCCGATGTCGAGACTAGTCTCGTACTAATTAATGATAATTGAAAAATGGAAAAATAATCGTATCGGTAATCGATATCGTTTAATTCGAGCAGGTTCGTAGCCCTTATTATATCATCATTCTCCTTCTCCTCTCTTAGGCCATTTGTATCTCGTAATTCATATTTAAAATGAAAAAGTATTGAGATAGGAAGACGAACGAATAAAGCTCGTTTATAAAGACTGTTGTTCGAGAGAAAAAGTATAGCGCATATTTTATTTATATTCTATATATACATATATATACATATATATATATATATATATATATATATATATATATATATACGATTTTATCAAATAATTATATTGTAACTTAAACTTAATCACATTTCTAGCTGTCACGTTCGCGATAGGTTGCATATAATGACAAATATTTCACTTCGATAGAAAATTAGAATGAGATCTGACTCTGTTCGTTCTATCATAATTAATCAATTAACAAACGTTTGCTAATTTGGTGAGCGTAAAAATAATTTCATTGTTATAAATTCTTCACAATCGATTATAATAGAAAATCGGATTGATGATAGATCGTTCGAATTTCTTTTCACGTATATATAGGGTGACCTAGAAAAAAATGAAACTCTCTTTAAAAAATTATTAATTTTAGGACATTCTATATATATATGATATATATGTATGTATATATATATATATATATATATATATATATCATCGTACCGAAACAAAGATTTTCGAATTTACATCATCCGAAATCGAATCTATATATATATATACTTCGAAACATATCGTAGAATTATTAATAAATTTTGTTATATAAAATCTCGTTAAAGAAGTTACGCTTCTTTTATGGATGACAAAATGTTTTTGCACGAAAGCATGATTATTAGGATCATATTAAATATAAATATAGTCAATCGTTGTATAAGTCTCATTGTAGATGCCAACATACTATGAATGAAGCAATACATTAGCGATACTTAGGTTTTGTTCCACGAACATCCCTTAAAAAAAAAAAACAAAAAAAAACAAAAAAAAACGTGCTCGATGTTCATTGTGCATAGCATGTAAGACGATTCGATAATTTTATTTAACATTTATTTTTTATCTTTTCTTTTTTATTTTTTTTCTTTTTTTATTTTTTTTGTTTGTTTTCACGATCAGTCGGCCATTAGAAAGAATTGTAAAAGTTTTGTGATAGAAATATAATAAGTAATTCCGATTGTTAGAATATAATAACAATTTACTTTTGAGAAACGTCAGCATTCCGTTAATTATTTCGTTAATTATCCTTTATAATTTGAATAACTTAACAGGAAATAATTTATTTGGTAAGTACAGATTGGTATATACAAATGATATATATTCGTAATATTTGATAAACGAATAATTTTTAATCGTTCGGCGCCTTAATCATCGCAACCCGTCGCATCTCTATGCTTATAGAGAAAGAAGAAATATAATGAAAACCATTGCGAGTATGAGATATCAATATGATTTCTACTATTAATTTTCCACTATATTCGAAAGATTCCTGAAACGATAAAAAAAAAAAAACCATGTTAAAAGAAAAATAAAAAGAGAAAAAAGATGATAATGATCGTTAAAATTTGTAAAATAATTAGTAAAGTTTCATCGACGTTTTAACACACAAAAACACAAACGTTACCGTCTCGTTATTCATAGAACGTACGAATCTACGTTGGATCTATTTTTAACCAAGTTATATAACTATAAATATGTATATTTTCGCAATTGAATATACATAGTCGAACGAAAGCATCGTACTCGCGAAGAGATTTTAGTATCGTCTAAGAACGTAATACGATTAAAACTATGATGCGATGATAATGATCTTTCATTATCATTCATCATTATTTAATATTCCTTAAATCGTTATCGTATTCTTCATCAAACATATTCGCGAAGGAATATATTATTTTCTTTGTATATTGTTTGTTTAATTATGACAAGATCAAGTTTTTCTCTACACTTTGGGAATCGTAATAAATGATCAACATACAAAGGTATTATGCAAGGGATTAAAAGGAGAGTATCAGACTGACACAAAATAAAATTGGTATTAATTGTACATTTAAAATTTCATTTCGTGTGCTTGGCATGAATTGGTGTACTCCTTTGTAGATTTAAAAATGAAATTAGTTTTAAAAAGTTTTATAATTATATACGTGATAACAGATATTTGTAATCGGTCAAATCCACTTAACATACTTTTTAACACACTATTCATCTTTTTTTTTTTTTTTTTTTTTTTTTAAAGATTTCCAAAGGTTTTTACGTAACAACAACTTCATGTAATAAATATAAAAATGTATTATATATTAATATAATATACAAGTAGCGTTCAAGTGTTAAAAAGATGTGTTAAACAAAATAGAATATAACAAAAAGATAAAATTGACATAAAAATTACATAAATGCAAAATGTTCAAATTTATAAGTCAGTCATGTTAAATATTATTGTTAGTAGATGTAAGTTTAAACAAATGTAATAATCTCAATTGTTATTTATAATTGCAACCTTTTGAAAATTTCTTCGAAGATATTATCATTCGCATGAAGTTCGTTTATCTGTTTCGCTATTCAATTTGGCACCCTTGCCAGTCCATCTTTCTTTTAATTCAACCTTCAATCCTAAGTCTCTTAAAGCAGCCTTTATATCGTTTTCTCCTTTAGTCCCATGTATCTTTAGGGCACTATTTAATATTTCTTCAACGCCATAAGCAATAAATTCTTTGCATTCCAACTTGTTCCTCACTGACATATTTCTTATTGCCCAAGCTGCTTGCTTTATAACGTTAAAATTTTTAAGATAGGAATTCATACAATCAATGATTATTCTTGGTGCTCCACAATCATAAAACACTCCTGCATTCGATGAACTTCTTAATGTTAACGCAGAGATGCATGCAAGTCCAGCGACAACAATGCCTTCAAATTTCTACAAATTTAATAACAATTATAATGATTAATAATAATTAATATCTCTCTTAAAATAAAGTTTTATTGAATCCAAGATGGTTACCTTGAATCTACTGATCACAGAGACGATCAAAGGTGCACCTCCTGCAGTCACTATGTGCGATTTTACATTGTCATTGCCAGCAAGAGCTTTTAATAATTTCAAAGCTTGCCAATTTAATTTCTCTGAATCAGGATAATTAATGATAATGTCCAGAACAAATTTTAAGCCACCCGCGTCTGTTACGTCCTGACAAAATTCATTTCTAACGATTAAAGAAGCCAGTGTGATCATCAAGTCACCCATTACAGCTTTTTCATTTTTAAATTCTATATGAGAGAAACGAAAAGATGCATATAACTTTTACATGCAGAAGTATTTTTAAATATCTATATAATTTGCATAAAAGTACTTGCTTATTTAACATTAAATCAAAATTGAAGAAAAATATCATAACAAAAAATGACTCTTAAATATATATATATAAGAATAAAAAAGAAATGAAAAAATAATAACAATAACACAATATAATATTTACTGGATAATAAACCAGTAAGTACATCCAATGCACCCCTTGCTATAACTGTCGCATGTTCATGTGCTTTTCCATATTCATGTCTTATATCATCGTCTAATACAAGTGCTCTAATTACAGAGCATGCATCTCGTACTTCCGATGCTGTCGCATCATCACGAGTTAATATCTTTTTAAGTCTATTAAAAATATCAGCATTAAATATGTTTTGTCTATTTGCTTCGTGTTTTATACAACATGCTCTTATCCAATGTAATAAACATTGTAGTACCAGTTTGTCCTCCTGTTTATCCAAGATTCTACAAAATAAAAGAATTTCTCTTTGTTATAAGTATAACATAATCAATGTAAACTAATATAATGCATTAGATCAAATATTTTACATACTCCATTTGAATAGAAACACCTTTGTCATCCAATAAATCTGGATTACCAGTCATTAATGAGGTAATGGTTTCTAATGCAGATTTAAGTATCAAAGTATCATATTTGCAATCTTTCATAATGCTAAGTAAAATACCATAACAACCACGTTTTCCAGCATATACTCTACGTGCAATGTCCTTATCTAATTTGTCAGAAAGTTTATCCAACACATGAGGAATTTTTTCATAATGTTTTTTGGCCAGAGCAGATCTAAGCTGATCTAGGTAAGTCAATATTAATTCATGATCTTGCGTTATAATTAAATCTTTAATGATATTGCTTAGATCTACTCCCTATAAAAGGAAAAAAGAAAAAAAAAAGAGAAATATTGTATTACGAAAGATCTTGTTATTATGTAACATATATATAGTAAAATAGAAAATTAAAATAAACGATATGATAATCTAATTATAATGTCGTAATGATATTTATAGATTTATTTCTTCAAAATTGACATCGATCAAGATTTTTCAATGAAAATACATATGATTTCTATGATAAATATATGAAAATAATTAAGAATATAATGGAGAGGGAGGAGGAGGAAACTTTTTGTTTGATCACATATCAATTTTAAAATAAATAATAAACAAAGTATAAATACCTGTGAATTAAATTGCTTTATGGTTTCTTCGATAGCTTCCTCAGGTGACATAGAAAATATTTCGATATTTTCATTAACAGCTTCATCATAAGTCTCTTGATTTATTATACGAGCCATGACAATTGATTTTGATGTCTTCGTGTCCTAAATTTCTATATAAGGATATGATACAGATCTCAGAAGAACAAATCTTACTTCTATTAGCTTGGTACATATAATAACAAAGAGAAGATAGCTGTCAATTCCAAAGAATATTCCATCGATACATAGAACGGACTACATGTGTCCAATGTCAAATAATTGTAGTACTCTAGGAGACAAAAAGGCAAACATTAGATCACCGTATTCTTTCTTTGTCTAACTCTGCATCTTAAACATAATCTCAAGGAACTAGGGATAAATAATAATAATTGATATTTTTTTAAACTATAAATTTTTAAAACTTAAACATATGATATTTTTCTTTTACTTTTTCTTTTTTATTTTTTTTTATTTTTATTTATTTTTTTTTTTTTTTATTATTTTTTACAACGAATAATTATTCCAATATGCAATTGTTTCTATGGTTACACAAGTTTAGGTACTAGATGGTACAATTACTGTGGAAATGCATCGATCGATTACATTTTGTTGGAAAAAGATAGAATACGATTTTTTTAATTTTGTCTCTTTTGTTATTTAAAATGCGATAATTTAGTAATAAAATACAATTCTTTATGTTAACAATTGGACGAAATGAATCAGAGTGGACTGAAAAAGAAAAATCAGATAAAAAAGAAATGCTTTTACTAAACTATCATACATTTTTTAGCAAATAATAATTTTGTTTGAATAATGTATTAAATTAAATAAATTCCCTTAGCATTAATAAAGCATTAAGTATAAACCGTAAGTTTCATTGAAACGTATAATTATTACTATATAAATAAAATGTTTATTATATATATATATATATATATATATATATATATATATATATATATACTTATGTTACTATATAACTATATCAAATTATATGATGTATCAGTAATAAACATAAAAGTAAATTTTGAATATAAACATAAATACAATCTATACTTTATTAAACCTTATTATTTTAAAAAAATAAAATATTTTTAATAAATTCTATCACTTTCTTAAAGCTCATGTTATATCCTGTTATAAAATTCTTATTTACCTTAAATTCTTATTTATCATAAAAATTTTCTCGAAAATTGATCTGATTGGATATTTCCGTATAATGTCGAGACAATTTTGCAAGATTTTGTATACATAACATACATTATAATATTATTATAATGTATATTATTAATATATAATAAAACTTTTTTTATTTTACAATATTTTTTATTTCAACATGATCGATTATAAAATATAGTTTACTTTTTATTATACTTTTCCATTCAACAGGTACTATACTTTGTATAGTGCCGTATCTCATTTATCTCATATAACCTAGAAATCTTTTGAACTTGGTGTGAACTAAATGAACAATTACGACAATCAAATATCCCACTTCCATTTCAGGGCGATAAATATTTTGTCCAATCGCCTGTTGAGTATTTTTATTTCAAAGATCAATTTGAGTGAGTTGATATGCACTTCTATAGTAAATGCGCCATCTGGAATATATTCGTTTAAGTTTATAACATAGCCGCCATGACAGCTGATGCCTCTCGGTGCACTTGACGTTTCATCAGAACATGTCATTTTGTACATTTAATTTCAACAAATGGCAGACTCTTTTTTCGGTTTCGACACAACGCTCTTAGTAAGTACAATTAACTCTAATAATTTCGTAAAAAATATATATTATTCGCATATGATATATGGACAATACATAACCGGTAGTGCGTGCTTAATCTTTTTTAATAAACAGGCGCGTCGCGGTAGAAATGTATCATTTTTTTTTATTCAATAACTCTATAGTTCATTTATTATTATGACTATAAATTTAATTCACGTTTTTTTACAATTATTATTTATTACGTTTATAACGCGGCTCTTTATTATTGGGCATTTTTACGCGGTATGAATTTCGAAAAAAGTTCGCATGATTTCGTTTCGTAAATGATCGAAGAGATATATCCCTTAACCTCACTTCCGTTTCATTCGTCCTAAAGGTCATTAACATCAAATATTCGAAAGATAATAATTTTAGATTTTATTTTTAATTCATACACTTATTCTCTTATTTTTTCTATATGTGTATATATACACATATATACATGTGTATATATATATATATATATACATACACATATATATATACACATATTTATATATATCTATGAATTTATTGCCCAATAGAATTTATTTTATACAGTAATATGTAGGGATTATTTTGTATATTTTATTTCTACCACACATTGAATAGGTATTAAAAAATTATTATATGTTTATTGAATTAGGATGGTATAGAAGATGGGCTTGATTGCCCATTGGAGGAGGATGATTTTGGTGAGGAGGAATATGATGCATTAAACGATGAAACCTTTGGTTCTGAAGCTACCATTGGAGATTGGGAGAAAGATCATGAGAAACTTGCAGAAATTACAGAGTCTAGTAGGTCGCAGCATAAAAATGCTTCTGATAAAAAGGTTATTATTATAGCTAGTTATTTATTGAAACTAAAGTATTACAAACGGAAAAGTATATTTTTAAAATTTGTTCGTAGAATGGTATCAGTGTCAACATCGAAGATAGTTTATCGCATTTAGTATTAGATGAGAAAGAAGGAATTGTACCTAAACCAGGTGTATGGGATAGTCCTAATATACCATTACCTAAACCTCGACCACCCCCTTCTTTGGCAACTACCTTAAAAAATGTATGTACAGTGGAAGAACTGGAACGGGGTCTTATCGCTAATAGACCCCCACCTGGTCTTACAAAACCATCTCAACTGCAACAACAAAAGCCAGAGGGGTCATTTATTTTTGAAGCTTTATCATTAAATGACAAGCTTCAAATCAATGGCCTACCTACTTCTCGATTTCCACCAGGATTAGGTTTACCTGGTCCACATCCTATGGTTATGCCACCAAATTTAAGATTACCGCATTCACAATTTATGCAACATCCTAGATTATTATCTAGTAAGTATTATTAAATACAAGTAAAACATCTGCATTTCTTGAACTTTGTTGAATCGATTTTTTTTTGTTTTTTTTTTTTTTTTTTTTTTTTTTTTTTTTTTTTTTTTTTAGATCAACCTGCTAATGTATTGCGGTATCCTTTACCACCACATGTTATGCTACCGCAAGGAACACCAAGACAGCCAATTCATGGACCATTTACTAGTAATTTTCATGTATGTAAAATTTTAAACTCTCAATTTATAATAAATTAAAAATAATTAGGGAGGAAAGATATTTTCAACATTAATATTATGTTACAGCATCCACCTCATCCTAATTTAGGACCTCCACAGTTCCTTCGTCAAGATCATCCAATGATGCCACCATTTTCTAGTAATCAAGCTGGTCACCAACAACATTCTTTTCCACATCCTGGGAATCAAAGAAACCAAAATAGATTATTTTATTCCAATGAACAACAAGGAAATCATCAGCCATTTTTTAAGAATAATCAATATCTTCATCGTAATCACGATAGAAATAATCAAAGATATTATCACTATCAACATCACAATCATCCTCAAGGTATAAATGGTTTAAATAATTCTGGAGAATATGACGAGTATGCTGGTCTTATGAGTAGCAGAGAAAAACAATGGTTGATCAATATTCAATTGCTACAATTAAATACAAATCAACCATATGTTGATGATTATTATTATACGGTATTTTGTGATAGACAAAATAAATTAAATGCAAACCAAGATCAGAAAGATAAAAAACATAATAATAACAATGGATTTCAAAAAGATTCTAGGTACGATTCAAGACAGAAATTTTATGTATTTTTAAGTTTACATATATTTTAAATGTATATATATATTTTTGTTTTATTTCAATTTAATTTTTTTTTTTTATTTTTTTTTTTTTTTTAATTTTTAGAAATCGCGAACAACCTCAACATGTTGCATCAAAAGTTGTATATATCCCAGCACAATTTGAGAATTCATTAGGGAAGCTGCAATTTAGTAGTGTTACTGCGCCTCGTAAAATTATCGATATGGATGTTGTTCCCAATAGTGATCCACATTCAACTCTGCAATCTCAACAAAAAGACACCAAAAAGACGAGACAATTGTTTCTTGAAATTGAAAGGGTATGCATTATTGTTTTATTTTGAATTAAAAGATTGACTATATATTATTATTGCGATTGTCAATTTTCAGATGTATACAATACTGTTGAAAATTGAAGATTTAAATAATCCCTTAGCTGTGCTTTCGGAACAACAACAACAGGATAGTGAAACAGAAACAAACATTGTTAAAAAAACAGGTGCTGAACTAATCTGCATGATGTTAACGTCTATTTCCCAGCTAATACAAGATGACAAAATAGCTAGTATGCTTAGTATTCGTAAAGGAAAAGTAAGTGTTATAATAATTTGTAATAATATTACGCGTTTATATTAAATTTAGTTTGTTATTAAAAATTATATTTTATTTTATTATAGACATTGCTATTGAGATTTTTACCTCTTTTAAATGTAATCGAATACAATAGCCAGTTGGAAGGTTTATGGACCTGTATATTGAGAAGTTTAGCAATTATAGGTCGTAGAGATACACATTTATTGACAAATTTTTATGCCGAGTTTCGAAGGTGGCTTGACACTGTACAGGATTTTAATACAGTACTACGACTTACAAGAGCATTATCCGAATCTGCTACTCAACCTGTGAAAAATAATAGTTTAGTTTTTGCTCTCGTAAATAAGGTAAGTGAAAAATCCATTCTTTATATTTTTAGAATCAACATTTTTGTACTATAATGAACTCAGAAACTAAATTTTCCATTATTTTTTTAGTTTGGTGTATCTGTATTAGCCGCACTTTTGGAACGCGCAGAGAAGTTATATCCTACAAATGAAACTTTATCTTCTGATTGGTCCAATTTTATAATAACTCTTGTTGAACTAATTGGTGATACATCACCTTGTGTAGCTCCCTGTCAACCAGTTGCTGCAAGTACACTTAATCAACATTTAAGTCGGATTTCCAGTTTAAAAATTGACAGGTATAGAGTGTTAGAACTTTTGTTAACTGATGCCAACTCTTCACGATAGTGTGATATTACTTGTTTTTGACGATTTTTTAAAAGTTTGTTTTTCAAAATGCAAAAAGTAATATAGACTTGCAAAATATTTTATTATTCTAGTTAATAATCTTATTAAGGTATCCATTACCTATGAATATATTCGAAATATACTGGGTACTATAGTTTTACATGATAGAAAATAATTTTATATGGGAAATATTAAGCGATATAACAATTTAACCTTTATCTTAGATTTTGATCTAATAATTTTGAATTTTGTATCTTTATACTGCATGTAACTTTGTTCATTAATTGCAAAAAAAGATATTGTTGTAATTTTTGTAATATTTCAACTGAACTATAATAAGATAGCAAATAATATAACTTCAACTTCTATGATTTCTATTATTAGTTTCTTCTTATCTCTCAAAAAACTACATGTAAAACTGGTATCTAGTGTGATCCATATTGCACACCCTATCTTCCTATAGTAATCATTCTATATTATTTATAACAACAAATATTTTGTGATTTATTCAAATAATAAGTAATACGAAATTACAAGTACAAATATCATTGGTATAACATTTAATAATTTATTAAGTTGTAACAAATAAGTTCGGTTGTAAATATATAAACATGTTCTAATTATAATAAGTGAATACAACCAAACTTATTTGTATTATGATTCAATATATTTGCATATCAATATATTTTGTAAAGTTGAATCATAAAGTAATAACTATTCATTTTATATTTTTTTTTTTCTTTTTTTTTTCTTTCTTTTTTTTTTTTTTTTTTTTTTTTTTCTTTTTTTTATACATATATGAAATCATGAATTTCATATTTAATTTATACATATGTTGTATATTAGTAGAGCAAAATTTAAGACCAATGATAATTGTACTTGCATCAATTAAAAGAATATAAAGATACCTATCTTTATTGTTAAGATTATAGGCCACCTTTTGGCTTAGTTTAAAATATATTTTTGTCAGCATTATGTATCATTACAATATCACAAAACTTTCAGTGTTATTAATGTATGTAGTCAAAATAGGAGTTAGACGCTCAGCTTTTGCAAAACTTATCACACGTTAATAAAATGTATTTTCTTAAAATCGACTTATTAAATGCATGATGCATTACATATAAATACGTGTACGTTTCGAATTATAATTCAGTTGATGAAGCTAAAATATATTATAAATTTAGACTCCTTTTAAAGTTAAAAGGGTAACTATAAAATTATCTAAGTACAGCAAAAAATATAACTCCAACAGAAGCATTTTCATTGTTTACTTTGTGTTATGCTTTGAATATTATCATGAAAATAAGAACATATGCAATCATTGCGTAAATTTGTATACATGTAAGAAAAAATATAGCCTTTTTACAATGATTATTATATTAAGAGACTAAATTCAACTTCCGTGAGTTCCAAAAGCATAAACATGTGATAATGTTGAATCTGCTGTAGTTGCAACAATGGTTAAAGCCTTATCAATGTAGGGAATGTTTTCTTTTTTAAGTAAATGTTATTAGATACAAAATTTGTAATCACTTTAATACAGTGAAATTACAATTTACATCGTAATGAATTTGCAATACTATAAGAATCTAAAATGTAAACTATATAATGACATGGCCTTTAGAACACGATGTAAGTTGATTAATTTTTATTGCAGTATACATTAATACAATCTTACCTTATGTACGTCTAGCTTGTACATAGAGGAATGCTGATGAGTGAATGCCTTCATATATTTTGTAACTGGATGCGGAAAAGTTTTGCTTTTCGCTCCCATAATATGATATTGCATCATTTTGCAAAAAAATATTTGAAAAACTTACAAAAAAAATAATCTTGTTATTTTATAATTTTAATAACAGAGTTGTAAAGAGGTAGTTAATTCAATTGAGTCGTGAAAGCATGTAAACAAGAACTAATAATGTAGAAAAGCACTGTATTGCAGTACTACTCTTTTTAAGCATAGAGATAGATGGTAAATATGATTTCACTGTAATATATACTTGCAAGATTTATATCTGTGTATATGACAAATTTCAAATTCGGAATTTGAATATTTCACAGATGCTCAATGAATAGCTCTTACTTCGAGCTTCATCTTTATCATATATATATATATATAAAAATATATATATATATACACAAGCATATATAAGCTAATATATATATATATATATATATATATATATATATATATATAAATATATATATATATATATACACAAGCATATATAAGCTAATATATATATATATATATATATATATATATATATATATATATATATATATATATATATGTTCGTATTTAAGTATGAATCTAGTTCATACTTAAATATTACAAGAATTTTCATTCATTTTTGCATTAGGAACTATCTTCACATGTACATTATGAACATAAGAATTAATACTTATATATTTGAATGGAAACATCTATATCTCACGTCAACGACAAGCGATCATTCATTTATATACGATCATTTTCCACAGACTACAAACTTGCTTTTCATGTTATGCATTATGTTATGATCATTATTATGACAGTTTTTATTCAACAAGTAGGAATATAATATTATTAAATACTTAATGCACAAAATTCATTTGGTAGAAGACATGATACTATTTGATATAAAGAAACATTACGTGTTTTATAAGTAATTTAAGAATTTGTTTTGAACTATTAAAACCAATACAAGTCCTAACTAGCCCAAAAGTTACACTACATTCTTCTTATCACGTAACTGGGCTGCTCTGAGTTGAGAAAAAGCTCATAGCAAATATAATATATGTCTGCTGTCACATAAAAGATTTTAAATAAATGAAATTTTATTATTGTAGTAATATAAAAATATATTTGTGTTAGGACTTGCATTAGATTACGATGGTTCGATCAATGCTTAAGTTATATAAAATCATTAATGATATTGTTTCCAAATTATTTTTTGATGCCTTAAATCGACCTATTTATACATATGTTTAAAACAAATAGGACGATGAGGCCAATTATATACTGTTGAAATACGAGCTTGTATGAATGTAAATTTAACAATTTCATAAACAATTTTAAGATTCTACCAAAATGATGTATCAATATAAAAAATCTTTTTATTAATTCTTTTCTCATTCCATAGAATCATATGTATTTATTTAATACTTGACTTGCCATAATTAATTTTAAGAATTTTCACATTCAATCTCATTGCCAGCTATTACACATCTAACATATTATTGTTAATGATGTAGTAATAAAGCTAGAGATTCATACATGCTCATATATAACAGTACATGTCTGTTTAAATTTACTGATATGTGAAATGAAAAATATAATTATATATCATCTCTATAATGTACTTTTGTAATACCAATTAATTACATGCTTTTGTTAATACATGCCTTAACACGTTCGAGATCGCAAGTATGTCGCAAGAAATCAAATAGAACTTTTTTGTCCAAATAAAAAGTATGGAAAGATTAAAAAAGGAAAAAAAAAGAAAATTAAAGAAAAAAGAAAAGGTGTATAATGTCTTCTTGTAAACTAGCTAAAGTGGTTGAATTGGAAAAGAGACTTGCGTTTGATTTTTACTTAAAGATATATTTTTATAGAAATACTATGTTTATTCTGTTTAAACAAAATGATTGTAATAGAACCCTAAAACTAAGGATCGTTATTTTAACGTCTCTCAAGAGATCCTTATATAGTTTACTACATATATTATGCATGTATTATGTACTCAATGGTACTCTTGTACATGAAAAAAAAAAAGAGATAAAACTGTAAATTTATTATACAGTATAGGAGGATACTTGTAGCTGTTGTGTATGTACAGAATTGACCTAATTTGAAATCAAAGTCTTAAATAAATGTTTTGCATCCTATAGTGTTATTTTATTATTTTCTTAAGTTAATATTGATATCAAAAGAATATGATACATGTAAAAATGTATTCGATACAATAATCTGATTAATTTGATAAAACTAATTGATATAAATAGTCACTTTTTAGCTAAACCATTTCTAATGACTTTCATTAAATATAATCGATCATTCATTTGAGTCAATTATTAATAAAGGAAAATTTTCAATACGGAAATTCAAAAAATTATAAAACTTTAGAAATATGTACAGCATGTACATATGTATTATACACATTATCTTTTCTCCCCAGATTTATTCTAAGATGAATAAAATTCATCCCTGAAAATTTGATTATTTGACAATTTTATATTGTAACTCACAAATTGTAAGAGATAAAAAAAATTTTGAGACAAAAGATATTTCTTTTAATCATTTATCAATTATTTATGTAATGAGAAAAAAATTATAAACACAAATGTTAATATGTTATTTATTTTTTTAATAAAATCTTAATCGATAGTTTAAATATCTATGCTTTTTTTTTTTTTTTTTTTTTTTTTTTTTTTTAATAAAAATACAAATTATATCTCTCGACAATCAAAGAACTTTTAAACCCCATTGTATCATACACATAACGCATAATGAACAGTATTTTAACATTTATAAATGTAAAATTAATTCATATTATATACTTTTGTCTCTCATTACACAATAGTAATATACTAGATGTAAATAAAGAAAAAAAACAGAACTATTAAATATAACTTATTAGAACTTTTTATTTTTAACATAATTATCGAAATTTCCTTTTATTTTCTCACAAAACAGGTGAGAATAATGCTGTAGCAGTTTAATAAGCAATTCAAGTACAGTTAGGTAACTTTGAATATATATATAATGTGAATGTTATTCTTCATGGTAATGAAACACTTAAAAAAAATATTTGAAATATAGAAATTTGTTACACTACATACATCATATGATAGTATGATCGCTGTATATAAAACCAACAAGATGGATGTACGAAATCTTATTATTAAAAAGTGAAATTTATTGGATTTTCGAATTTATTCGGTCTTCTATTAATACATACACTTTTATATAAAATGCATAAGCAAAATATTTCATAATATTTTGATAAAGAATGTAGATTATAAATAAGAATTTGTAATTTAATTAAATTATTCTGTGCATGTAGATCAATGTCATAATTAACAATATTACAAAATTGGAAAATTTTTTTTACAAAGTTTTCCATTAACAGAAATCATTTACATTAAACAGTTATATCATTCCTATAGTTTTCTTCGACATTGTAAAAATTTCAACATACTAATTAAATGATATACCATTTTGTAATGTAGATGAACAGTTTATGAATTCAATAATAAAACCATCTGAGATCTCACATTTGATAGATATATTTGTTATATTAGATATATTTATTGAACAGTTCTTTTCTTAACTTTTCAAATGTAGATGCTATTATATAAACATTCTTACAGTTGAAATAAAAATTGTTGTATGTACAAATCAAAATTATCATTTTGTTCCTTGACAATAAAAAATTCCATAAAAACATTAGTATAATATAAATGTATAATATATTATAAATATATTATAAATATATTATACATTTATAGTAGCTGGTTATAGTAGCTGATTTTGTTTCTTATACAGCTAAAATATGAAATTTTCATTAACATTGAATACAATTTTTATTCCAATATATCCGATGAGATTTTACGTTATTAACAAACGTCTAACATTTAATTCTATTATAAATAAGATATTTATATTATACATATAAATATAAGTATGTATAATAAATTGTCCGTATATTCTCTACATATATACGCAAAATTTCATAATTTTTTGAATTTCCAAATTAACGATCTTATAATAAGAGTGGAATTATTCGAATATTGAATTTATCTTGTTCTTGAATTTATCCTTTTGTTCTTTAAATTCAAAATAATAAATAGTCTGTAAGAAATTATATTTATAATTATAATATTTTTTTTTTATTTTTTTAGAACAACGTTTCTTAAATTATATTAAACGAAAAGTCAATAAAAAGTGTCCCGTGAAAAATAATGTGAATTAATTTCATTATTTTCATATATGTTTTGTTTTACACAATTAAAATTTGAGAATAATGTTTGTTTTATTTCCTTAATTCTTATATTTAATTGTTTAATTTATTTTTTATTAATATCTGTCTATCATATAAAATAAACAAGATGTTCCGTTAATGTTTTAGGATTTGTGAAGACGTAGGAAAAATTTGGAAAATGCTGTCATAAAAGATGACATATACTACATTTTATGACAATATCATGAAATTCGCACGATAGGATTAAGAATAATCTTGGCATTTTTTTTTTTTGTTATTTTTAAATATAATTTGTCAACAATATGTGTAATTTTTAATATAGTTTTTAAAATGAGCGCGTTTTTCAATAGACGATAACATTATTATTCTCACATTCCATTAGTTGGCGCTGTTTCTATATGTTCTTTCAACGAATCAGCTGATTGTATATACGATTTATACAAGTTGATTATTAAGTTGATAATCTGATAAGATTGATACTAATGAATATAATTTAAAATTTTTTTTCAAATTTATATCACACATTGTGAAAATATTTTAATTTCACAACAATGGTACGAATTGTATATTTTATTATATTTCTAATGATGATTTTCAATGTAAATTGTAAAGATTTTGACGTTGATATCAATGGATATATTCTTTATTGTCCTTGTATGGGTAAGATTTTATTTTATTTAATAAAGTATTTATCATTCAAATTATTTCTTTCTCTTATCATTTATTTTAATTACCTTTTAAATTATCTTTTTTATGTCAGGCCGATTTGGAAATCAAGCGGATCATTTTCTCGGTGCATTAGGTTTTGCTAAAGCTTTGAATCGTACATTAGTTTTACCACCATGGGTTGAATATAGAACAGGAGAAACAAGATCTGTAAGTTTTTGAATATATGTTGCACATATTTTTCAGAAAAAAGTAGAATTAAATATATTTATTATCTTATACTCAGATACAAGTTCCTTTTGATACCTATTTCAATGTTTCAAAATTACAAGAATGTCACAAAGCAATGTTGATGCATGACTTTATGGATAATTTAGCTCCAACGATATGGCCACTAAGGGAAAGAGTATGTAAGTTTTCAATGTTAAAAGTATAACGAGTAAAACTATATTTTAAAGTTATATTCTTTCCTAGCATTTTGTTATTCGCCACGTGGCAAAGGTGAATCTTGTAATGCCAAAGAAGGCAATCCATTTGGTCCTTTCTGGGATACTTATAACATAGATTTTGTAAAATCAGAATTTTATGGTCCATTACATTATGATGTATATCATACTGATATGGCAATTCAATGGAAACAAAAGTATCCATCTAAAATATGGCCAATAATAGCATTTACTGGTGCACCTGCTAGCTTTCCTATACAATTTGAAAATAAAGAATTACACAAGTGTTTAGAATGGAATGAATCGATACAAAGAAAAGCAAAAGCATTTGTGAAGAATATTTTACCTAAAGGAGCATATATAGGAATTCATTTGCGTAATGGAATTGATTGGGTATTATATTATTTTAATATTATATTATAAAAATCAGATAAATAATAATAATATATATTCTAAATATTTTAAATTAAATTATTGATATTTTTGCATAGGTACGTGCTTGTGAATATACATCAATGACTCCAAATCTATTCGCTGCTCCACAATGTTTAGGATATCGTAATGAACGTGGTAAAGCAACGACTGCAATGTGTTTACCATCATTCGACGTAATACTACGGCATATTAAACGTATCATTCGAAATAATAACGATGTTAGATCAATATTTGTTGCCTCTGACAATAATTACATGATTGAAGAACTTACAAATTCTCTGGCACGTATGCAGGTAAAAATATATTATCTAACAAATTTGCATTGTCTTTCAATTATTTTATTTAAATTATTTTATGATCATTATTTTCAAACTTTTATTACAGGTGCAAGTTTTTCGACAAACAGATCCAGTTTCTCCTCATTTAGACTTAGCTATTTTAGGAAGAGCAAACTACTTTATTGGAAATTGCATATCTTCCTTTTCGGCTTTCGTAGCAAGAGAAAGAGATGTTAAAGGATATCCAACATATTTTTGGGGCTTTCCACCAGAAAGATCATCACCTTCTATCTCTCGCGAAGAATTATAATGATTAATTTATAACCGGAAAAATATAAAATATTTATTAAGATGACGCTATAGCAAAAATTTTTTAATTGTTTTATACTCATTTTTTAATAAAATGTAATAACATTTTTTATATCATTCGTCTTATTTATAAAAAGAAATTGAAATCATTTTTCATTCTGATTAACTTCTTCGTTATTATTTTTTCATCGTATATGATTTTTATAATGCGCGCCATTGAATCCGATGAATGAGCATGCGCGCAATTGTAACACTACCGTTCTTTGTTTGAGCAACTTTACACAGATTGGATATGGCTCGCCGTTCGTATGGTTAACATTTTATCTGAAGAGATAAACAGCTAGTGTGTCGGGTAAGGTTTGAATTATTCCTATAATTTTAAACGTCTTCATTTTTCATTGGTCGATAACATTTCAAAAATTATTCTAAACATAATTATGTGTACGTTAAGTGTTTGTGATTTTGAATCATGCGTTTATTATCTAACCAAAAAAAAAACACTATACGGAGAGAGAAACAAGATAATGAATGTACTTGAACATTCATACATTAAAACTAAGAGAGAAAGTTTGTCGAGTTAACTGAGCTAATCCAAATTATATCTTTAATGTACTTTTAGGTTATTAAGAAAATAATTAGCGATGCAATGTATCAAGCATTTATCAATGGATACCGTTTGGTTGAGGTATCGCATGGCAGGCCATACTATGTTTATTGTGTCGAATTATTCGAGACAGACAGTGGCATTCGATATTTCAGCGAGAGAAGATATAGCGAATTTAGCGCGCTACATCGTACGGTATGTTTTTCTTTTTTTTTTTTCTTCGTATACTTATGTCTTCTTTTTTTGCTTTTCGCGATTGTGATGTACGTCGTGGAATAAAATTAAAATATATATTGAATAATTTTATAATTAATTTATTACTTTTTACGGTACCTTTGTGAATATCATTAAGGATTATGATATTTTTTCTTTTTTTTTTTTTTCTCGTAAAGATCGTTAGTAACTTTATTTTCTATAGGTATTTAATTATTTATGTCTTATTATAGCTGAAGAAGAATAGCACGAATATTGCTCCATTTCCACCAAAAAGAGTTAGGAATTCTCAACCTAAAGTACTCGAACAAAGACGAGAAGCATTAGAGGCGTATATTCAGAAAATGTTGAAACTCCCAGTTGCAAAACAACAGGTACTTAATTTTTTAGGTATCGAAGGTCGCCCATCTGGTGCAACGGAGAAAAGGTAATTATTTATATAAGATATTTTGTATTCGATAAATTGTATAATAATTTTTCTAATATGAATTATTTTTTAGAGGACAAAAACAAATTAATGATTTGGGACATATTCATCCAAGTTCCTTGGGACATCATCCTGTATTAACTTTTCATCGTGACCCTTACATCCATGTTAATAAGAATACAAGTCTTCCAGATATTGTAACAAATGGTGTTCTTTTAGGGTTGTACAAATCTTAAAATATATCTTCGATTTATCTTGAATAAATGAAGTTTTATATTTTGCAAAATCAATAGAAAATGATAGAACTGATGAGAATCTCAAAATTCAACAAGAATCAAAGATTTTGTGATATATATATGATGCTTCGAAGTAAACTTTGTTATGAAGAAAAAAAATGTAGCTTACAAATATCATTTAGCATCCATAGAAATATATATATATATATATATATATATATATATATATATATATGCTTGTATAAAGTATATTTATGAAAAAGAGAAGAAACTTTTCAGATACGTATATCAACAAACAAATATAAATAATATACACAAAAGTGTTTACTAATGTGTACATAATGAAAACACGATCGATAAGATCGTTTAACTATAAAGAACAATTTGTATAAGATACCATTAGGCTGTGAAAATGTCAGAAAATATATTTTCTTTAATACGTGAATCATCGTCTTTTTTATTTCATTTCATTAGTTTAAGTTTACATTATTCGTGACATTTATCTTAATGCAATTATCGTATGAATACCTGGATTGTAAATGTTGCGAATCTGTAAAGCAGATCTTAATGCTGTATATCTTGTTATTTATGGCGATTACTACCATCGAAATTGAATATCACGGCTAATCGAAATCCCTCTGAAAAAATTTTTTTTTTCCCTAAACATTGCCATTTCGCTAACCTCGCTCGGATACGGCACGCAACTTTAAATATATATATATAATATGTGTATATGTATATCTAATCTATACGTAATGAATGACTCATTTGAACATTAGATATCGAACGATAAGTACATACAATAGAAAAACAATCGATTACCACAGATGTCATCTCTAGTCGATACTCATCGAAATATAATAATCATTA
>NC_060975.1:3967068-4007068 GCF_910589235.1 Vespa crabro
AATCGATGTACAATGGCGATTATCTATCGTGTGATCTTGTATCGTGAAATCGCGTTTTCGTTTGAAAGCACGTTAGAATTGACGCGGCAGTGTTGGTTAATCGGTGGCTTTAAAGTTAATATAATACAACCTCATACCTTCGCCGTCGGAGTTGATGGAAAGAGACGGTGGATTTTTTTCTATGTAATATGTGTATATGCGTGTACCTGCGACATCGAAGTATATACCACAAACGAGACGAAACACACATACACATATACACACACAGTTGTAGAAGATGGAAGAGGAGAAGGGAAAGAGTTAAAGAGCTCATTCGATCGTGTCACGGAAAATAAATCAGAATGACGTAGACACCATTCTTTTCCACTCTCTTTCTCTCTCTCTCTCTCTCTCTCTCTCTCTCTCTCTTTTCTACCCTCAAAAAACCTTTTTTATAGCCGTTCTTTATCCTCCACCCTCTGTTCTAGAGAAAAAAAAAAATAAATGAATCTTGATCACGACGTTTCTTTCCACCATTAATCCGATATAGTGAAGTCGTTCTTTTTTTACCAATCGCTTATTTAGAAGGAAATATTTTCGAATGTGAAATCATTGATTTTTATGAACAAAAAAAAAAAAAAAAAAGAAAAAAAAAATTTACAATTGGATTAAAAAATTACAATGATTACAATATTATATTACAGAGAGAAAGAAAGATTTTCATAGAAATCAGAGAGAAGGATATTTCTTTTTCCAAATTGTTCCAAAATATTGGTAATAATATTGGAAAAAGAAATTTAAATACATCAATAATCATAATAAATCACATAATATTATTATATATAATATTATACAATTAAAGAAAAAAGATCATATCCCTTTTGACGCATCATTTTCATATTATCCTTCCAATTGTGTTCTATTAAATTTGTCTTTCCCATTATATCCTTATAAAATACGTCTCTTATTGCATAATTGAAGAAGACAAAAAAAAAAGTAATAATAATAATAATAAAAATACTAAACAAATGTGATCCCTCGTAGAAGTTACATTTTTAACAATGATTTCGAGCTGACAAAAAATTTCCTCGTTGACTTCTCCTATTTCTTTTTCTTTTTCTTTTTTTTTTTCTTTCTTTGTCTCGGCTCTTTTTTCTTTATTGTTCATATCTTCTCTTTTTATTTTTATTTTTTTTTTGCTTTTTTATTTATTTGTATTTTTTTTTTATTTTGTTTCGTTTCACGCTTTTGTTTTGTTAAATTTTCTTTTGTTATCTCAGGCACTCCGTCTATAAACCGCGATTAAAACACAACGCAAATATTACCGCAATTTAACGAGTATCTATTATAATATTCGATTAAAAATACCGATTTGCGCCATTGTCAAAGGCATCGTATCTAAAGCACGTTATAAAGACTCTATTCTCGCCATGATTTTTCACAAATCCTTTCGAAGGAATCGCGCGCGCGAATTGATGTTTCTCTTAATATACGTATATATGTATACATATATATGTATATTTTTTTTTTTTTTTAAATCGAAAGTATCGTGAAAAGGAACACGGGAGTTCGCGACGAATCAAAGGAATCGTACGTGCGTGTGTGCCTCCGTTTCGGATTTTCTTTCACTTCTTTATCTTCTATCTTTCTTCCTCTTCTTTCATCAATCTTCTCCTTCTTCGTAAAACCCACTTATCCGATATTCACAGCACATTAATAAGTGCACAACAGTACCAAAATTAGTCTCTCTAAAGTGTCTTTCTTTTTCCCTTCATTCTTTCTTCATATGTCTCTCTCTCTCTCTCTCTCTCTCTCTCTTTTTATCTCATTCATCGTTCCATTCTCTACGTAATATATCTCAAACGATACACTTTTTAAATGAGGCACTTGCCCTAATATATATATATATAATATATATATATATACTCACTTGACGAAATCTCTTTTTCCATAATCTTCTTCTATTCGTTTCTTTATCTCTCTCTCTCTCTCTCTCTCTCTCTCTCTTTCTCTCTCTTTCTATCTATCTTTCTCTCTCTGCCTCTCTCTTTCTCTCTCTCTCTCTCTCTCCCTCTGGCTTTCTATCGATCTGTACAAGAAAATTTGCCAACAATTAGTACAACGGAAGGCACGCCTCGTCTCGCGCGAATGCTCATTAGTAATGTCTCTACTACGCATAACAATTTTATTTTATTTCCATTTTTTTCTTATGTTTGTTCTTCTTTTTATTTCCCCTCCGCTCTCTCTCTCTCTCTCTCTCTCTCTCTCATTCTTTCTTTCTTTCTTTTTCTTTTTCTTTTTCATTTAGTATTCTTATTTAAGCACCTATACAAAACACACACAGGCCACTTCTACGAACACACAACAGTACTATATATTCTGATCCATATCACATTAGTACAACGGTACACATCGAGAAACGACGATAACGTATGTATATAGATAAATACATACGTCCTTCTCATCCTTACAGTTCAGTTCAGTTCAATTCATTTTAGTTCAGTTCAATTCATTTCATTCCTTCGAATGTTGTCCTTCGTCCTAGATTCCGTTCGCTGTCTTCTACCGAGAAACGGAAAATGAGAATATTACTCTCGACATGGATCCCATTTAATGAGATTGACGTCTATTTTAAATGACGTCAAACGAACGAACCAACGACGAAAAGATCATTCGATAAGAGAGTGGTTTAAAAAAGGGAGAGAGATAAAGGGAGGGGAAGGAAAGAGATAGAGAGAGAGAGAGAGAGAGAAAAAGAGAGGGAGGGAGGGAGAACGAATCGTCGAGAGTATTAGTTTAAAAAAATAGTTCGTTATTCCCACGTTGTTGCGTCCTACGACGGAAGATCATTTCTCATTCTTCATCTTCATCATCTTCATCGAAAATATCCCAGCTTCTTCACGGAAGGAGACGTAGCATTTTGTTTTCTTCTTTTTCTTCTTCTTCTTCTTCTTCTTTTTCTTCTTTTTCTTCTACTTGTTATTCTCTTCCTTTTCCATATTTCAAATTCGAAGAAATCGAACCAACACGAAAAAATCACATCTCGCCGTAATCAGGTAACGTTGACACTACGTATCGTACGATAATTACACCTCATAGTTATCTATCTATATATATATATATTATATATATATATATATATAAATATATATATATATGTATGTACGCATGTATGTATGTATTTTAATAATTCTTGCGATGTAAGATTTAAGATTTTTCTATATATATATATATATATATATATATATATGTATATATACATACATAAATACACACACACACATATATATGTATATACGAATATATGTTTATTATATATCGATTTTGGAACATTCTCGTACTTTATGTCAATATTCGTGGATCGACAGTTCATTTGTCACGTGGCACCTGATAGACCAGTCCCTGGCGAAAGAGCATAGAATCATTGATGCTATTTCGTTTCCTTCGGCGATTAGTATGCCTGAAGAGACGAGTTTCAGTGTTGATTGATCTTGAAGTAGTTCGAGAATTGCTCGGCTCCTGCTGGGACGCTGCCATGTATCTAACCATGTCATTGAAATTCGGTAAAAATTGTGGATTGAAAAGTGATAGGATCCTCTCGTTGAGTTCGCGAGGATTTCGCGTTGGTACCATATAATGGTCGCGTGGATTTGAGGGATCACTTGTTTGGGCGAGATCAAATACGAAGGACGCTGAGTTGGTTGTCGCCGAATTACGGCGTAGTTTGCGAAGGAGATCGTTCGAATTGGTACTGATGGTTGTCATAGCGCTGCTGCTACTGTTGCTACTGCTGTTACTGTCGCTACGTTTACGAGGACAATTGTTAGGATTCGTGCTAATAACCGTTTCGATATAGTCCAACTCTTTGCCCTCTCCTCCTCCTCCTCCTCCTCTTCCTACACTCCGCAATGGTCCTCCTCTTGATTCTTGACGAGGAACGACACGATGATTGTGTGATTGTTGGTACGGATGATATCGCGCATCAAAGAGTTCTGTTGTTTCTTTCGATGAAGATAGGAGGAACTCGAGAGGAACCCACGGCTCGTTTTTGTTATCATAGGACTCGACGATGCCAGAGGAAATCGATGATCGTTGATTGGGAATGCAATAGCTCGCTAATTCTTCCTTGATGTTTTTCCTATCTTCTATTTTTCTATCATTTCTCTCCTCGTTGCATTCACCACCTTCATCGTAATCATCATTATCGCCGTCATTGTCATCGTCATCGTCCTCCTCTTCCTCGTCCTCTTCCTCCTCTTCGTCGTCGTTTCGATCGTCCGACTCGGCGAGGTCGAAGGACGAGGAGGAAGTACCGAAGTCCGTGGGATCCTGTGATGATAAGCCTCAAACGGCTCTTTGTCGCCTTCTGTATCATATGTACGTTTTCTTCACCTTCTGCACCGGCTTATTCTCCGCCGATGAATTCGCGTTTTTACCATTTGGATTTTTCGGTGGTACGTTTAGAACGAGATTGATGGATTTGTTGTTGAAACCAGGTGATTCCGAACTCTCTGTTAATCGGTTCAATTGTTGACGTTGTTCAGATGGTTCTGGATAAGGAGTACCACGTAGTCTTTGGGAAAACCAGAAACCGGATGCGAAACCAGCGACCAATGAGAAAAGACAGGTTCCTATTAGGGCACCGGTTAATGTTTGTGCCGAGTATACCACTGGTGTCACTATGACGCCTGAAACGAAATAATAAACAGATCAGACGATTAACTAGATTAGAAATCTTGTGTAAAGCTCTGTTATCTCTTCTTAATCATAATCTTTCTGACGTACACTCCATGTTGCTTACAATTATTATAAAAAGTATAAAAGATCAAATGGCTTAGATCAAAGCCATCGTTTTATTATTTATCCGATCAGATAAACAAGTCAATACATATTAATGATTATTTTATTTTAGAATAAAACGAGACAGGACTTCGACCACATAAGGTCAGGAAAGGAACATCAAAGCGAGGACAATGCGAATCGATACCTTGGATTAGAGAAAGGAAAAACAATGTACGGGAAGGAAGATAGTCTGGTAGAACGTGCAACGATGCCCGCGGGACATGATCCTTCGAAGCAAAAGTTAGAACGGGCTTGTGCGTTAGAAAGGACACGCTTGGGAATAGGTTTGTTGATTACGCACTGTGTGTCTCGGTACGCTCGAGTTACGACGAACATGTATGTATTATATGTGTCTACGGATACGTTATATCGACGAGTACACAAGATCCGACGTGAAAAACGTAAATAAATGAAAAATGGTAAAGCTAAGAGGGAAAGGTAGATAGGTAGCTTAGCTTCGATCTTGATAAGAGATAAAATGTATCCTCAAAGTATTGATTTGATCTTAATCTTTAAAAGGTTATCATCTATTATTCTTCCAAGTTAATTTTTTTTTGTTATGCTAAAAAAGAGAGAGAGAGAGAGAGAGAGAGAGAGAGAGAGAGAGAAAATAAAAAACATGAGAAAATTTATTTCTTTTATGATACAAGATCAAATCAAAGATTTTGATCTTAATCCTTAAAAGATTATCATCTATTATCGTCCCAAGCTGATTTTGTTTCTTATGCTAATAAAAAACAAAAAAAGAAAAAAAGAAAAAAGAAAATAAACATGAGAAAATTTATTTGTTTTATGATACCATTTGTCACTACTGATAGTCTGAATGAATATCCATTTCAACAATGACACGTTTCCTGTCACATCAATTTTTATGTAATTTGTCATTCAGTACGTTCATTACGTTAAATAAATTGTCTTCCGTAATGGTTACGAAAATTACGAAAAAAATTATTGTTGTAAAAAATAGATAAAACGTACGAATATTGCAATATACGACGTATATCGTGATTAACAATTATTTATTTTTTGTGCTTTATCTTTTTTTCTTTTTTTTTTTTCTTTTTCTTTCTTTCTTTCTTTCATTCTTTCGTAATGACAATGTATTCAAGACATCCAACTTCTTTTAATAAAATTTAATATCCTACAGTATTTTACTTGGAAGAAAATTCTCTATATACGTGTATCAAATATTTCTAAACTTTTTTTTTCTTTTTTTTTTTTTTGAATTTTTCTAAGTTCTAGATATTTCTCCTTTATCGGATCGAAAACTAGATAGAGGATAATGGTAATGAAACAAAAATTTGCATGGGCGGGGGATTAGTGGAGAGGGATAAAGTTTCGATCATGATAACCTTTATTGAGGATTAAGGATCATCATGGGACTGATTAAAATTCTTCGAAAGGAAGGAGGAAGGAGGGAGGAGAATGGAGGAACTATGACGCAGGTGGATACTGGCGCTAATGATTACCTTGAGGTTCGTTAGCTCTTGGCTGCGTACGACCGTACTGATTTTCTCGGTCCAGTTCGATGACAATTTCATTGTCTCGTTCGTCAGGTTGTTCTCCGCGCCCGATTTCGGGCGGTACGGCTGGTTGCACGGGTTTCGCCATTTCTGAAGCAACGTTCACCAAGTTGACGATGACAAGGGGGATCGATGATATCAGGTAATACATATAAAATGTATACACACAAGCACATACTCTATACATACGTAAGTAGATACATACGTATGTATATATACATATATATATATATATATATATATATATATATATATATAAAATACATAATAAGGTAACAGTGATCATTGCCAAAGCTTACAAACAAGTATGTATCAATGATAAATTTCGTTAGTAAAAGAAGGGAAAAGTCAATATTAATCCCATGAAAATGAAACAAAATAAATGAAATGAACTGCTAATGTTATATTATAACTTGGTATTAATAAAATTTAGCGTGCGATATAAATGATATATATATATATATTTCTTGTTTTCTTCCTTATATATATATATATAAAGAAAGAAAGAAAAGAACAAAGCAGAGGCAGTAAGATAGGATAAAAGATAAAAGAAAGGAAAAAAGCACAAAAAAGGAGAGAGAGAAAGAGAAAGAGAAGAGAGAGAGAGAGAAAGAGAAAGAGAAGAGAGAGAGAGAGAAAGAGAAAGAGAAGAGAGAGAGAGAGAGGGAAGGGAAGAAAAGAAGGAAAAGAATAATAAGGAAACTCGTAAAGGATCGCAATAGGGGAGTATAACAAGTAGAAAAAGGAGAACCTATAAATCCTTATTGTTAGGGCTCGTGTTAGAAAACATCAGACGAGATTCTCATACTCTCATAAGAGTAGCATATTATCCTTCTGTCGTTTATATGTTACAATGGTTAGAAGTACGAGGATGGTAAAATGCGAGAAAATGCGATAAAACGAGCCGATTTGTTCGCCATGATTCTCTTATAAAAGATATAAGAAAAGAGGATGAACGACGAGGGGGAAATGCTAGAAGAGAAAAAGAGAAAAAGAGAAAAAGAGAAAAAGAGGGGGAACTTATGGGGTCCGAAAGATGAAAGCTGAAGGCTTGCAAAAGCAAGTAGTTAAATCTACGTGACGGTGATAGGAACGACAAGAAGAAAGTTCGCGATACTCGGTGAATCCCATTGGGATATATCATGAAAGCTGCCTGTCTCTACAGTATTCGTGGTGTTAACTATATATATGTATATATACAAATATATATATATATATATATATATATATATATATATATATATAGTAAGGACTCGTCGGCGATTACGGGTGAACGCGCCACGGTTCGATCGATTCGCTGATCCCTGCGCTTTTCGAATGGCTTTGAATCTTTGATACAAACATAGGCTGTGTATTTATGGTACGTGGTATTGTATTTATATATATATATATATATGTATTTATGTATGTATGTATGTACGTATGTATGTGTGTATGTATTTAGGCAGGTATATATTTGCGTATATATGTGTGCGCCTATCCTACGTAGACTGTTTATTTAGACGAACTTTTTCTTCTGTTCGAAGAAATAAGTTTCCTTTTCCTTTTCCTTTTCTTTTTCTTTTTTCTTTTATTTTCTTTATCTTCTTCTTTCTTTATTTTTTTTGTTCTTCTTCCTTAAAGAGAAATCTATCGTTTTGACAAACGTCTATTGTTAGATGTGCCAGATAAGCTTTGAATATCTTTATATATAAATAAATGAATTTTGTATGCTTTGACTACTCTATATATAAGTGAATTAATTTATATGCTTTGAATATCTCCGCAATAGTAATAAATATATATATATATATATATATTTATAAGCTTATGAATTTAATATGTAAAAAGAAAATATCTGAATATATTTTTTTTTATAGAAAGTTATTTTTTCTTTCATTTTTTTATTTTATTTAATTTTTTTTTTTTTTTTCTTAGAAACGATTATTATTTTCATACTGTTTTATAGATACTTTTATAATCGACAGTAATTATAGATTAATATTTAATCGACGTAGAACAGTTAATAAATCAAGTTATCTAACAGTTTATTTTATATAATTATTATTTTAATTAGTTATATTTTATAATTATAGTTCTCGTACCGATTGAAATTATTATAGAACGTTATATATTGTAATAGTATAAAACTTTATTTTATGTAAAAAATATTATTGCATAATAATGTAAAAATATTATAAAAAAATAATAATCTTTTTTTATAGCAATATGGTATACTATCATCACAGGTAGATTTTTTACTAGTATTGTATTACTATATAGTATTTAATTTTTTATTTATTATTCATTTATTAATTTAATATTAAATAATACTATTATCTAAATGTAATATATAATAAAATATAATAGTGTATAATATTATATTATTTTATACTACTTTAGATATTTTATAATAGCATAAGATAGAAATATGATAAATATTAAACAAAAAAAAAACAAAATAGAAAAAAAAAGAACAAATGCAATAAAATTATTACGAAGTCTTTATATCGTTATTACAAAGATAGATTTTCACACTATCGCACCATTTGTATTACGTTACATTAATTTCAATCGATAGGACATTATTCGAATAAATTAATATACACAAGTATACCGTTGAACTTTCTCAGAAAAATTTTTTTTTTATACCGAATATTTCTGCGAACGACTGTACATGAGCCCTACTTGAGATTTTTCGAAAGTCGTCGTTTCCACTTTGAAGTCAAGGATGCGTTAAATCAAGTATTTCAAGAGAGAGAGAGAGAGAGAGAGAGAGAGAGAGAGAGAGAGAGAGAGAGAGAGAGAGAGAGAGAGATATTGAGAAAGGAAAAAAAAAGAGAAAAAAAGGAAAAAAGAAAGAAAGAACGAAAGAAAGAGAAAAACAGACAGACAGATAGATAGATAGAGAAAGAGAGAAAAAGAGAGAGAGAAAGAGAGAAAGAGAGATAGAGAGAAAGAGAAAGAGTCATTACTTCGAGAGGGTAAAAAGGAGAAGAAGAGTGCGTGGGAAAGCGGGCTTTCTCTCGTTTTCGAGGAATTCGTTCGTGAAAGCTCAAGAAGGGGTGGTTTTTACTTGTTAATAGCAGCCTTACTGTACCTTGCTCGTAACCACAGCTTTTATGCTTTCCCGTAAGGATATCTTGGAAGAGCGTCTTGTCGGCATCGCTATCGTGTAGTTTCGTTGGAACTGCGACGCAAAGATTTGTCGTAGCATCCCAGGCGCAATGTGGATCTTGTAAAGCAACACAGGCCGCACAACTGCCTGCTAATAGGGAGTCACAATGATGTAATGGTACTGCACGTATTTCCGAATCGGCAAAGACCACCAATTTACTTGCTTCACCTGCTAGATGTACCACTAATAGATCTTTCACAGCTTGTCCTATAAACGTTAACGCAAACGCATATATTAATTTCGCACGATTTAACATTTGATTTATGGGGGTGTAGTGAATGGGACTTTTAATAATTTGACGGTTTTCGGATTTCACGTTTAACGCTAGATTTGTCAACTGGGTCAAGATAGATAGTATTTTTCATTTTCTTTCGTAATTTTTGTTTTTGTTTTGTCCTTTCTTCTGACATTACGTTATAATATTACGTTATAATTTATAAATAAATTTTTGATTTGTATTATTTTTAATAAAATTTCTTCTGACATTTATTGAAATTTATGAAAGATTTAATCTTATTAATTCGTTTTTTTTTGTTTTTGTTTAACATTTAGTTTAACATTGTTTAACAAAATTATTTTGACATATAGATATTTATATGACATATTAATATTTAATAGCTGAAAATGGTGATGTATTTTTCATTTGTATACGTTAACAGAATAAAAAAACAATTATATACATATATATGTATGTATGTAAGTAAATAAGACATAGGGAAGGGAGAAGGGATTCTCTCCCATCTCCGAAAATAAAAGTTGATTTTAATGATAAATACCTCTTATATGTATCGAGATAGATCATTTTGACCTTTCACTAAAATTCTGATTTCACTGGAACATTTATTTAAAAGTTCTTCGTAATATTTCCGAATAGTTCAGTTGTTTTAATTAATGCCTTTGAGCAAATTTGTCGTTCTAAAACTTATGGAACAATATACCGAATGTGATGGAACGATAATAATAGTTAACTTCTTTACAAATGTATCTCCAACGGTAAAACTAATAACTAAAAGAACTATACTTTAATTGGTCATCATTAGAGGAAATAAGAGAGAATTATTTAAATGTACAAAAGTAAAAAAGAAAAAGAAAAAATCAAAAAAAAAATATCCCTTCTCATCTTTCGTAATAATTATTTTTTATAAGTCTGAAAAATTTTACTCTTTCAAATAAAATATATATATATATATATATATATATATATATATATATATACAAATATAGGTTTTTCTTTTCTTAAATAGGCATTTCTTTTCAAAAACATTCGTGCAACCTTCGTTAGAAATAGATATATCATACATAAGTCATCGGTGATTTTAACGTTAACGTTATATAAATTATAAATGTTATAATTTTTAACAATTTATTTTGACCTTGATCGATGTTAATGATATGAATTAATGTTATAACAAAAAAACAAAAGAAAAGAAAAAAGAAAAAGAACAAAAATGCACATTAATGTAACCCATACGATGGATGTCAATAAAAATAGTTATATAAATAATGTCCTTAAATCTAATATATATAATATAAAACGAAGTACTTTATCACGTTACGTGCGATGTCTTACATGAATGATTTTACAAGTTAAACTTTCTATTCAGGTCGCGTGTAACACCGACTGCATATTTACACGTTGGGATATTTATTAAATGCATTTACAATATCAAAATGGACTGACCGAATGAAAAGATCGAGTAAAAATGATTCGAAAAAAAAATCGAGCAACGTGTTAATAACAAAAAGTTATCTTTTATTTCTTTTATTTCATAGGACGAAATGTTCATTTGTAGTCGTAACAAATTATCGTTAATTTTAATGTTTGAAATGGTACCATTGATCTTTATCTTATTGAAATAAGGGTGAGACTCGAACGAAAATGTTTTATATAAAAATATTTTTTTTGGATGAATAAAATTTTGATGATCGCGAATATATCAAAAGGAAAGTCTACTCTCTTATCGTATAATATATATTCAACTATATGGCGAGTAGTAAAATAAATAGGGACTTGGTGGGTAAGCTTACCGTATTTCAGCACTTGGACGTCGCTAACAATGACCTGATTAACGTCGGTAACAGAATCCGGGGAACGGGTGTTCAATGCCTTCAACACGCGACCGTCGTCTGTGGAATATATCCGAATATTTCCATGTATAATTTTAGAAAGGCGAAATACGATCTCGTGCGACGAACGAGAAATGTTATTATTTTAGGGGCTGACGTTACCTGTTCCAACGTAAAGTATATCGTAGGCCTTGCCGTCTAACGCCTTCACTTGAGAATCTACGGCGACTTTGGTAAATCTGTAACTATAAACAAAAGAATATTTTTTTTTGTTTCCTTTTTTGGTTTTTTTTATCTTTCTTTCTTTCTTTTTTCTTTTTTTTCTTACTTTCCCTCGTCATTTTTTTTCTTTTTTTATAATTTTGATCGGCAAAGGATATCCAAATATTTTCTATATTTAAAAATTCAACACAATTATTTGTATATTCTAACACAGTCCAATTTCTTAATAATATAATATATATATATATATATATATATATATATATATATATATATATATATGTTTTATTATTAACACGAATTATACTTTTGGATCTATAGTTTATCTTGGATCTTTAGTTAGTAAAACGATCTTTATTTTCGATTATATTATTAATCGCTTTTATGCTTGTTTTATAAAATCGAATATGACGATATACTTTGTTTAATAAAAATATCGAGAATGTAATTCGAAGTTTTGTTAGATTTAAATAATGCACGACGAGGAAAATTATTCCGAGAAATGAAATTATTTAAGAAAGCTCAAAAGTTATTGCTCCAAATTGATGTAGCAATACCTTAAGAGTAATTATTTTTACGATTAATAAATCATTTTTATTATCAATAATTTGTTTTATTTGTTGAACAAAAAATTGTTTATCAACCGATGAAGTATTTAGAAAAAAAAAGAAAAAAAATAATATCCACACACACACACACACACACACACACACACACACACACAGACACAAAATTCGATGCTATTTTGAGACTATTTCGAACGTTTGCTCTAACAAAGAGAATATTTATAACTTTTATATAATTTTGAGAAACATTGTCTTAATCTTAAGACGTACACAAAAGGTTTATAAATCCGTTAATACCAGTTCTAAACTCATTCAGTGTAATAGAAATGAATATAATCATAATAATAGAAAGGACTTACTTGAAACTGACTTTGGTTATCACAGGCATTGCGAAATAGGATTGGACAGCGTCGTCCATGAGCGGATGAGCCTTAACAAAATTGACGGTCATATCTGGAAGTGTTCTAGAGTCGTTAACGCAAGCACCGGGTCTTGGTTTAGGCACCCTTTCAACCGGTACTCTCAACCAATTGCTGTTTATCGTTTCCTGCTCCTTGAACGCACCCTGGAAGACTTCGAGAACACTGTTCATGGAGAAAGCGCAGATCGCTGAGCCACCGATGGAATTTACAGGAGTTGTGAAGACACCATATACCAATCGTGTACGATTACCAGCGTAAAATCCTTCGGTTACGTCACTCGTTGATTCTGAAAATCATCGAATAAAATAAATGGATTATTGGATTTGTTAAACGAAAATAAACATGTTTTGCTTTTTAGATATCTTTTATTATTATTATTATTATTATTATTATTATTATTATTATTATTATTGTTATTATTATTATTATTTGTTTTCATTTCTTTTTCATTTTTTTTTCTTTTTTTCTTTTTTATAAAAATTTATTATAGATTAAAATTCAAATATTTTGACATTAAAACATAAAAATAGCCATAACGTAGAAATTCAACATCTTTTTTTTTTTTAAGATTAAACATCAACGAATTATTATAATTTAATGTAAGTATAACAATTCGATATTTAATTCGATCGAATTCGATAATCGACTATATATAATTAAGTAGGAGTCGTTTTGATTTTATTGTCGTGCAATTACGGAAGGTATTGTTAAAAAGAAAGTTAATTATGGAAAAAAAAAAAAAGAAATCGCATGCAAAGTTTTTGATGTTTGTTGTTTACGCTTGTTAAAAGAATCGTAGTATGACAACGAGTTTTTCGTAATGGCGTACAATAAAAGAAAGTGAAAAGGATCAGAATACTGCTATTATCCTTTTTATCGGTAAAAACGGTTTTTCTTCGTGTTACTCTGAAAAACACTAAAAGCAGTATTTAATTTTCCCTGTATAACGTTTTATAGGATATTTTTTCTTATCTCTTTTCTTTCTATCAAACGATAGAGCTTTTCAAAAAGAATTCGAAAATAAAAAGTTAAATTATCATTCAGATATTGGGATTTTTAATCGGACGGCAGTTAACTCTTCTTACAAAACTAAATAGTTTAATATTCTTGATGATTATCGTTAAGAAATTAATTTAATTGATTAATTAAAATCGTTAAGAACTTTAAGATTTTATTATATTAAATAATTTATTCCAATTGAATTCGTTAGATAATAATTTTATTTAAATAATTACTTATTTTCTTTTTTCACATATTTATTTCAATAATTGTCATTTTATTTTATTCATTTTTAACGATTTCTTTGAATTAAATTTAAATAGACAATAATTTCATTTATATCATTATTTAATATAATAAAATCATATGGAGAAAATAAATCTTGTTAATTCTTGACAAGTATATTAAAATATAATAATAAATAAGATTATAAGATTGAATAGTTAGAAATTATTTAAATATAATAGATAAATTTGATATTGCAATGTTTAATATTATCACAATACTTTTCCCTATTTTCTTTTCTTTTTTTTTTTTTTTTTCTTTCTTTCTTTCTTTCTTCTTCCATTCAACCACGCCATCTAAATTATTTATAAATTGCTGAAATAATCGATTATAGAGAGATTAATAATAATCGTTAATTGCAAATAATATCGGGAGATATTTAACGACGATAAATTAATCTGTCGAAAAAAATGTTGGAAATAATATTTATGATATTATATTTGATTCAACGTCATATGTGATAATATTTAATTATAAACATAAATTAACGATAATGATTTTACTGTGCAGTATTCACGATAGTAAAACGTATCTAAAATCTCATAACAGTCAACCTATTAAATCTTCAATAAATGCCGTGTCATATTCTAAGAATATCTCCACTCTCTCTCTCTCTCTCTCTCTCTCTTCTCCCTTCTCTCTTTCTTTCTCTTTCGCATGTTATTATATGGACTGGTGAGAAATACCAATAATGCAAGATATATTCCTTCTACTTTAGTTATCTTGGGCTCTAACGACTTAGCCACGAACTGGTCGATCGCGAAAATGTTTCTGGGCTGTGAGAAAAGGAAGGAAGGAAGGAAGGAAGGAAGGAAGGAAGGAACGAACGAACGAACGAACGAACGAAGAAAGGGACGGGGCGGGAAGGGTGGTAGAAAGGGTTGATGACGACGAAAAAGGGAAAAAAATGTGACTCGCTTGGAACGTTTTCCCAGACTCGACTCAAGTAGAGAAAAAGAAAGGGAGAGAGAGAGAGAGAGAGAAAGAGAGAGAGAGAGAGAAAGAGAGAGAGAGAGAAAAGAGAGAAAAAAGTTCCCAACATCGCGACAAGTTTAAAAGTCGAACAAGCCTTTAAAGTCTCGTCCTCTTCCCTACGTTTCTTCCTTTCTCTCACTCTCTCATTCTCTCTCTCTCTCTCTCTCTCTCTATCTCTCTCTCTCTCTCTCTCTTTCTCTTTCTCTGTCTCTCTTTCTCTCTCTTTTTCTTTCACTTTTCTTTCTCTATTTATCTATCTGTCTCTGTTTCACTTACATACACGTATACACACGATATACATACTTACGAATATATTATATACATAGAAACATGTAACACATGTAACATAGAAAGAAACTTGTACCTTTTAAGGTGTGTTTTAACATATATATGTATATATCTAGCCGTGAAAAAGTTTTCAACTCAAATTCCATTCGTCTAACGGTACACTCCGAATCTTGGTGCATGAGTACGAAAGCCTTACTGGCGCCCTACTCCCTTTTGCGCCTATCCCCTATCCCTTCGTCCTTTTCTAGAGGAAACAAAGTGGAAACCAGCATGAAACTTCGTCAAATTCATCTCTCGTAGAGTCGACTTTTGCCGACTGTGATGAAAATTCAACTATGGTTCTTGCGATCTCTTTCTCTCTCTCTCTCTCTCTCTCTCCCCTTCTCTCTCTCCCTTTCTCTCTCTTTCTCGCTCTTTCTCTCTCTCTATATATGTATATATATATATCTCGCTCCGTTTTTTCTTTTCTATCGTACCGTATAACGAATGTCTTCATTTTATTATGAAGATAAAATTTGGTTTGTTATTAACAGAAAAAAAAGGAAAAAATAGAAAGGAAAAAAAATGACATCGTACAAATTTAAACCTTTGAACTATAATTATTTTTCTTTCGTACGTTCCCGAGCCAATTTTTTGATTTGATTTATTTTCTTTTTTTTTCTCTTTTTTTCTTTTTCACTTTACAATATATGTATATATCTCATCTTTTAACGTATTATATATATATATATATATATATATATATATATATATATATATATATATATATGTACATGTTTATGCATATACTTCGAAAGTAATTTTTTCATTAAAAATTTTTTACTATGTTATAAACACTAGGAGTAAACAGTTTAACTATTACAAAGTCACGATCATTATGAGTACGTGAATCAATTGTTATTTTTTTTTCTTCATTTATCATTACAAAATAAAATTAAACCGATCGTAAGTGTAAATAAAAATAATAAAAAAACGAAAATTATTTTCATCCGAATAATCATCATATTGACGTTAATAAAATAAAATAAAATAAAATAAAATAAAATTAAATTAAATTAAATTAAATTAAATTAAATTAAATTAAATTAAATTAAATTAAATTAAATTAAATTAAATTAAATTAAATTAAATTAAATCAAATTAAATTAAATTAAATAAATGAAAGATCGATCGAAAACGTCATTAATCGATTTAATAACGAACAAATTTATTAAATATCATTTATTTTATAAAATACATTTAATGAGAATATAAATCTTTATACTTATCCTATACTTCGACCCTATTATTTTTATGTCCTCTTATACGATACTATAATACATCTTTTCGATCAGCCCTTCGCGTACTTCTCGTTTCCTTTATAAAGCAACGATACCTTTGTCGGATATAGAAAAGAAAACAAAAAAAGAAAAAAGAAAAAAAAAAGAAAAAAAAAAGAAAAAAAATATATTAATGGTATACTTCGAACGAGGGGACCCGAACAATTTTATATTCTTTTATCGGAACATAGAAGGAGTATAAAAGAAAGAAAAAAAAAACAAAAGAAAAAAGAAAAATAATGATAATAATAATAATAAAAAATAAGAAAAAGAAAGAAAGAAAGAAAAAAGAGAAGAAGAAGAAGAAGAAGAAGAAGAAGAAGAAGAAGAAAATAAAAAGAATAATATCCAGAGAAAAGTAAAAATAGGCAAAGGAGCATACGCAGTCGAAGAAATACTACTTCTTTCCGTTTCTTTAACAGATGAATAATATAGTATGTATCCTGTAGACTTCCCTTTCTCCCTCATACTCTTTATTTTCCTTTCTCGATCATTTCTTTCATTCTTTTATTCCTTTTATATATATATATATATTTTTTTTCTTTCTTATATACATTAACTCTTTATATAGCTCGTTTGAAAACTTTTCTTCGATCTGTTCTTTCGTTTGTTTTAAAGAGTATGATTTCGGTGTAGAAACTCGCGAAACTTTTGGAATCACAAAATTTTCCGTATTCGGATGTACCTTCATGAATTTTCGACGTCGCTCATCGGTCGAGAAACGTATGATTGACTACGAACACGGTTTGTCAGCTTCACGTTTGTTAGTTTGGACGGGAGAACTCGGTCCGTTCGCCGAGAGTTAGGATCGGTCCTCGTTACTTCTACTAGATGTATGTGTGTATAAGCATGTGTAAACGTATGTAAGTATATATATATATATGTATATATATATGTGCAAGTATGTATGCCTGTGTGTGTGTGCGCGCGCATGAAAGTATGTGTATATACTTGGACGGTGAGTTCGACGTTTGCCCTTCTGTTATTGTTCCTGACAAACTTTATTACTTCGAGAACGGTATAGTATGATTTAACTCAAGTATAGACCAATCAAGTTTGATATGTTCGTACATCACAACTGTCGTACATTCCGCGAATAAACTAATCATAGAATATGGTGTATGTTGGTAAATCTTCATGTATCGCGTAATTTTTATTACTACGATAGATTTCTGTATGAAATAAAGTAGGATGAATGAATTAAAATGACAAATATTTTCTCTACATCTATTATCCAGGTACAAATAATATTATTTTTGTAATATAAAAATTCGTTTTAATATATCGAAAATAATTATTTACGTATGTTATACGATATCAATATACTAGAGCAAAATATTATTATTTGTGATAAATATCAAAAAGTAATATGTATAATACATATATATATATATATATATATATATATATATATTTTATTTGATGAAATTTATTTGGTGTTTAAAACTATAAGAAAAAAAAGACTCATGTTTTAAAGATGTTTGATAATTTGAAAAAATTTGTCTTGTTAAATGTAAAATTAAATCAATAAAAATTATATATATATATTTTATATATAATTTATATATAATTTATAATTAATATAATTAAACTAATATATAATTTATATATATTTAATTTTTATTTATTTAATTATATATATATAATTATATTAATAGATTATAATATATATATTATATATTATATATTATATATTATATATTATATATTATATATATTAAATATATATTAATATATATAAATAAATAAAAATTATATATATATATATATATATAATTTGATATTTTGTTCGAAAACATATGAAAAGATATTCATGTTTTAAAGATGTTTGATTGATCGAATTCATCATAAATTGAAAAAATTCATCATAATAAAAATAAATTTTCATAAATAAAAATTCTACTATATATTTTTTATGTATATAGAATATTTGACATTCCGTTTTGAAAACGTAAAAAAAAGATTCACGTTCCGAAGGTATTTGATAATTTGAAAAAAATTCGTCACTTTAAAAGATAATTTATGTAAGTAAAAATTCTTACATATTTTTTTATAACATTTGTAAAATAGGGGAATCTGTAATACGAACTTATATAAAAATTGTGACTTGCATTTGTATAAAACGATATACAGATGTTTTGTATAATTTAATTACTTTAATTCTTAAGGGTTATAATGGGAGAAATTTTATCCTAAGAAGATGAGAAATACGGGGCTTAATCGACTTATTTGTTTCAATTACTTTTATATTATTTGTAATAAAATTATAAAATAATTAATTCTTACAGTTTTAATCTATAAGAAAATAATAACTTTTTAACAATATACTTAATAACAAAATACTTCTTTTTTTTTTTATTAATCTTTATAATAAAATAAAAGAAAAAATAGCGAAAAGCAAATTAAATATAATTAATTAAATATAATTAATTAAATATAATTAAATAAAAATAAAAATCGAAACCGAAAATAACATGATAACGTGAATTTTTTTTTTTTATTTATATAAACTTTTAAAGTTTGAATTCTTCAGTTATTTTTTTTTTTATATTTATATATTTGATGGTGGTCGATCAAAGTCAAAAATAGATAGACGAAATAGATTAAATTCAAATATTTTAAATAACATTATGAAAACAAATTAAAATTTGCATTATAATTAAAATTAAAATTATTAAAAATTAACATTTAAAATAGTATAATAAATACATTGTATAAATGTGACATGATATCTCCTATAAAAAAAAAAAAAAAATCATGATAATTAGAATTTTAAATTTTATTTTATAAGCAACCCTCATATATATATATATATACACACACATATATCTTTTATATATACACAGACATATATCTTTTATAAATATATACATCCAAAATGTATACACGACCTATATTTATGTATAACTTGATTCGTCGTTGTATAACAAATACGATTTCATGTCGTTTCCTTTCGCTCGAAATATTTTTCTATTATCAAATACTCACCTTTTTTTCTTTTTCTTTTTTTTTTTTTTTTTTTTTTTTATTCCATGTCGAACGGATTACGTTTTCTCGATCAAGATCCGATATATCAAACAGTACTTTCCTCTGAGAAAGTTCTTGAATACAGTTGAAAAGAAAAGGAAAAAGATCCAATTTTACGATATATATTTTCTGGAGAAATCTCATTCTAATTCTCGTTCAGTAGCATGGAACGCAAGAACGAGAACGTCGACCGGACGAAGGTATCGCGATACACAGCTGAGGAATTTCAAGACGGTCGAGTGATTTGGCTTTCAGGTGCAACGGTCCGATTCGTTGTCGGAGAATTTCATCCCCGAGACGGTAATAAACTTCTTTATTCATTTCCTTTCTTCTTTCCCATTCTACTATCCCGTTCCAAGGTTTCTCCCGTCATCTGCCAAAGGCAGAACACATCGTGGAAAGGCCATACCAGAAGCTGCTAGAGGTCTACGACGAGTAGAGTAAAAGAAGGAGTTAGAATTGTAGGAAGGAATGAAAGAAGAAAGGAAGATAGTACTAGAAAGAGAAAGAGAAAGAGGAAGAGATCGTAAAGGAGTAAGTAAAAGAAAAAGAAAAAGAAAGAAAGAGAGGATTGGGAGTGGGGTCTAGGTTGTCCGAGCAATCGGTGGGATAGTCCGGACCTGCGATTTGGCAAGGATCCACCAAACGGATCTTTCAGCTGGCCAGAAGCCAAGCTTCCTCGTCGGATAGGGATTTCGGTTCGATGTGCGGCGACAATATTCTCTGCCTCCTGAAAGAGCGAGAGAGAGAGAGAGAGAGAGAGAGAGAGAGAGAGAGAGAGAGAGAGAGAGAGAGAGAGAGAGAGAGAGAGAGAGAAGTACATATCCCACCACTCGTCTCGTCTTTTCTCTTTTACTCTGGACTAGCATAGCAGTACCAACAGCGGCAGCCTAGTCGTTCACCGTTTGGCTACTCCACCTCCTGGTGAGCTTGCGGCCATTGTACCATTTGTACTTTCCTACAGGCTCCCCAGGCTTCATTTCGTTGCTCCATAGGCAGTTGGGACGACTTATCGAGTGACAGGAAACCAGTTTATATAGTACACTACATGCTTTACCTTCAGAGTTGGGAGGGATTGGGTTGGGTTGGGTTGAGTTGGGTTGGGTTGGGTTATGCTGGGAAAACCACCGGCTGCTGGTGAACGTGATGGTGAATAATCTATCTTATAAGCATGATGAACAATACAACATATCGAACAAAAATTTCTTTTCAGTTCTACATGTAATATGGGACGCGCCACATGATTCAATCTCGACTAGATCATTTTTTTTCTTTTCTAGTTAGATTCTTTCCCTTGATTTCCGTCTCGCAAGATTTCTAAAGGTTTATATCTGACTAGAGGATATGTCTAGGATATAACAAATTGTTCCACGACGAGGAAGAATGTTTTTAAGTAAAGAAAATTGTTCTCTGACCATGCGTTATATTTTTAGATATAAGAGAGAAAAAAGAAACAAAAAAAAATATTCCGACTTAGAAGAATATTCTTAGATAAACAAAATTGTTCTCCGATCAGACGAGACATTTTTAGGTAAACAAAATCCTTCCCTGTGATAGAATATTTTTAGATAGAAAAAAAAAAAAACATCGTTCTTCAATCTAGAAGAATATTTTTATATAAATAAAATTGTTTCCTGACCATGACGGAATATTTTTAGATATAAAACAAAAAACCAAACATTGTTTTCCGATCTTTCCGATATAAATAAAAGATTTTTCTCCAAGCAAAGGCAATTACTAGTTTTATCTGATAAAATTGTTCCCTCCCTCCTTCTTCCATCATTGGTGAGGAAAAAATTATTATGTATAAAAATGTATATATATAAAGAAAAAAAAAAATAAAAATAAATAAAAAAAAAATAAAAAAAAAAAAAGAAATTAAAACAAACAGAAAAAATTGATACTCACGTATTTCGTTGAAATAGAATGGATATTCGCCAGGTACAGAACAGTTGAGTCTAGCTTTCAGGAAGCTCGTCCATCTGTCGCTGAACGCATGAGGACCGCCTTTGTCGTGCTGGCAGACTCTACCGACCCGCGAGTAGACCGCCTAAAAATAAAGAAAATTCTTGTTGGTCACGAACAATCCTTACTTCCTTCTACTTCTTCTTCTTCTTCTTCTTTGCTTTTTTCTTTTTTTTTTTTTATTTTCTCATCTTATAAAATAGCATTCTTATATAATACCTTGCCACAGTTCATATACTCGACCGCGGTTTCCCGATAGAAGAAGAACACGTAATCCTCGTAGGCGAACGAGCTGACAAAATTTGGTCCTGAAAACAAAATCAACATTTTTATACACTTTTCTATATATATAATATATAGAAATAGAGAGAATGAGAATGTGCGTGTGAGAGATAGAGGAAGATATATATATATGCATATAGAAATAAAGAGAATAAGGGTGTGTGTGAGAAAGAAAGATATATATATATATATATATATATATATATATATATATATATATATATTTACAGTTTTTTATATAATAATTAAAATGTTTAATCATAACAATAGTAATATATTATTACCTATATATAAATATAGAAATATTATAATTATTATTATAATTAAAAATTTTAATTAATATATATATATATATATATATATATATATAATAATATAATATTATTAATATAATTAAAAATATCAATTATTATATAGAAAAATTATAATTATATATATATATATTATTATATATATAATTATAATTATATATAATTATATATGTTATTATATTTATAATATATAATTAAAGAATGACATAAAATTTTAATTAATAATATTTTTAATAAATTATATATTTAAATAAATATTTAATTTATATTTAATAATTATATATATAAAATAATATATTACTATTGTAATTAAAAATTTTTATTATTATATAATTTAATTTATAAAAATTATAAATATTTTATACATATATATTTTTTCTATATATATATACTTTTATATGTCTTTATTTTTCCTAATACTTATTCGTTTTAATATAGAAATAATTTCACGTTTAACTTTATTACATTATTTTTTTCTTTAACGAATCCATATTTAATGATTCGTGAAAAAACGAGGTGAAAAATTCATAGTAGAATCATTGTACTTATCCTAACATCTATTATCTCATGTCTCATGCTTTCCCTTATATCTTCAATATCAAAATGATACTGGGTAAGTTATCGCAATGTATTTATAATAGGAAAACTCGATGGAAATAGAAATCTATGGAGGTAGATCATACATACGTGTACGCGTTAGAGTGCGATATCGCGATCATCGAGAGTGATTTATAAGCGTGACATCGATGAAGGGGTTTTGGGTATAGGGGTTAGGGATTAGGGGGTAGTGGAGAGATTTTGGTGAAGAGGGGACGATGAGGGAGGATAGGGGAGGCACGAAGCGACATTTGGTAAAATTTCGTTACTAAAATCGGATAAAAGATGAGCTCGTGCGATCGAAGGAACGGGGGTTTATGGTGAGAGTAGAGAAGGGAGTGAGGGAAATAAATCGAAATTTCCAAATAAATTGACTGTCTCGTACGTGTTCGTCGATAAAGATCAAATACCAACATGTCGATAACGGTATTGGTATTGATATTTCAGAGGGATGAGGAGAATGGGAGTGGAAGTGGGAGTGGGCATGAGGGTGAGAGTACGATAAGTACTAATTGTAAGCTCTATTCGTCGGCCTGTTCGTTCGTTCGTTCGTTCGTAGTACGTTACGCGGAGAATTAACGACGAACGAAATAATATTCTTTCGGGAAATGCGAGGCTTCCTGAATGACGCACTCGCACGAATAATACGATCGATAATTAAATTTTAATTTCGCCGGGTCACGAGCAACGCTAGTTGGCGGGCCAGACACCGATCAAAATTCGATGGGCGAGTTTGCTTCACTACTCATACCCATTTTCTGTCTCTCTCCCTCTATCTCTCTCTATCTCTCTCTCTCTCTCTCTTTCTCTCTCTCTCTCTCTTTGTCTCTCTCTCTCGTTATTCGGACTTATTACAACGCTTTGGGTACAAAGGGTGGATTTAATTAACATGATAATTAACGTTAACATGGTTTGTATATACACACACATATATATACATATAATATGTATGTACATATTATACACACACACACACACATATATATATATATATATATATATATATGTATACATGTTTCAATGTGATGATCTATCATCATTCTTCTATTTTATTGAATAGAGAAGTTAATACGATATTTTTGTTGTTTTTTAAATTCACAACGTAGATATGAACGATACAATCACCGATTGCATTTGATCGACGTTATGTTATATATCGAACGCATTGATTTTTAACACTCGATTTACGGATATTGATTGTATAGCTACTATTACTGAAACCCGTAGGTACGGTATTGACGGGGTAACATTTTAAATGTGATTTCTCTCTTTTTTTTCCTTTTTCTTTCTTTTTTTTTGTCTCGTCGTCATCGTCGTCGTCGTCGTCGTCGTCGTTACTACGTTACATACCTACGTTACATTCAATTTTAAATCAATTATGAAATAGTTAAATAAATTAAAAAATATATTTATGTATATGTGTGTGTGTGTGTGAGCGCGTATTCGTATCATTAAATCGAACAAATACCGGTAGAAATTATTTAAAAAATAATTTGTTAGCAATTATAAATAAAATATTAATTTTAATTAATTTAATATATTAAAATAAGAAGAAATCAAAAAAAGGAGGGGGAAATATTAAATACAAAATAAATATTATCAATTATAATTCCTATTATTTTAAGCAATGTAACTTGAAATCTGTCGAACGAGACTATTTTCGTAAATCTTTAAATTTAATCCAATTAAGCGTAAGTATCGTAGCAAGAAATAGAAAGAAAAAAAATAAATAAATAAAAAAAAAGAAAGAAAAAAAGAAACTTAATTCAATAGAATCGATATTAATTAGATAGAGGTATAATTAATTAATAGAGATAATATACATTTACCATTCAATTGATTCAAATCGGATCGTTCCGTTCGGATCTTCTCCCTAAGGATAAGAGGTGCCCCTCCGGTGAAGTCCGCAACCGTCGCAGCATAGAGCTGTCCCTCTGAAACACAGAAACGTTTCTGTCAAAATGTCACGTTGGAGACATTTACCTTGTGTCAGGACGTTTAGTATGGTTAGTTAGGGTGTCCAAGATGGGAGGAGGGTCATCAAATTCACGATTATAACAGTCGACGGAGACGGTAAAGGCGACCCTCCTCCTTTCGGGTTAATTTTCACATCCTCTAGTGTCACACTACGATGAAGGTGGTAGAAAGCATTTACGGAATCCTTCTCCTCCTAATCTTCGAGAAGGATCCCTTTAACCTTTGCTGTCTTTCGACCTTGTGCTATGTCTACCGCGTTACGCGTTACGAACGCATACCGTTCTTATATGAAACGTTCCTTGAAACTATCCTACCGTGTTTAATCGCTTCTCGTAATATATATGCCTATATATATACATATATGTACACACGCACACATATATATATATACATATATATATATATATATATATATATATATATATATATATATATATATATGGTGGTTCTCTATGAATATCAATCCTACGCATTATGAGGTCAACTCTGACATGAAACTTCATCATTTCGTTATAAATATTCATAAAATAAATTAGTTGAAAAAAGTGAGAAAAAAAAGAAAATTGAAAGAAGTTTTACTTCGAAATTATTTTCAATGTAGATACATAATATATATGCGTATACGTACATATATATATACATAGATATTTCTATACGAGATGTCAAAAGTAAACAAAATCAAATAAGAGTTTGTTTGAGAATAAATGATGAGAAATGGATTAACCGAGTGAAAAGTTAACTTTACGAGAATCCTGTATACGGATATTTTATATATATATATATATATATATATGTGTGTGTGTGTGTGGGTGGGTGTTATATATATATATGTTAGTTAAACTGTTGGCGTGACGCTTCATTTAGTTATAAATATTCATAAAACAAATTAGTAAGAAACAGTTATATTTAAAAAATTATTTTCATGATATACGTATATATATATGTTATAACAACATGTAAACACGGAATATCAAAAGAAGGAAAAATCGGGTCAGAGTTGACCTGAGAAATTAAGGAAATAAATTATAAAATAAAGGGTAAAGGAATATGTGCATAAACATGTTTATGAATGTTTATGTACATAAATACATACATACATACATACATACATACATACATACATACATACATACATATATATATATATATATATATATATATATATATATATATATATACTTTTCTTAAAGATAGAAATGAACGCTATTATTGAATGTGACATGCTATGTAATATAATTACGAATTCAATCATTTTGTTATTTATCATAAAACGAACCATTTTTGAAATAGTAAAATTATACAAGAAGCAACTCGTATTATCTATTAATTTATTGACTTCCTCTCTTCTACTTTTTTCGTTCTTCTTCCATTTTTTCTTTTCTTTTTCATATTACCGTTTCATACAAATGATAACTTGCAATCCCTCGAGGGTGATATCTTTTTAAGGTTGCGGGATAAGTACATTTCGTAATTTGTTTGATGTTTAATACCTATCGCGCTGAGAACGGGTCGGCAAAGCAAATAAAAGGAAATTGAGAGATAATCTGCCGTTAATATTTGTTATTTCGCGTCATGCACGCGTTTTCGAGTACGGACATTCGCGGACATCGAAGAGAGAAATGTAGAGAAAGAGAGAGAACGAGAGAATGAGAGAGAGAGAGAGAGAGAGAGAGAGAGAGAGAGAGAGATTAGAATTTGCTGTTTACCCTACTTCCACGAGCGATTACTTAATTACATTTCTTGCGGCTCCCTTTGAGAGCAACGTTCGCGAATGTTTGGAAATCGTAACGAACATCGTGTTACCGTCGAAAATTGTGCGCAAGCAGGTTGAATATATATCTATCACTATCTAACACAATCAAATACCATCCTCACCTATCTACCATATACCTCCACCCTCACTCTCACCCAAACCCTTTCTGAAACCGAGCTCAGAAATTATTTATTTCCCTCTTTTGTACCTATAACAAACAAGTTTCCAACGAAACGTTTCGATGAGATAGCGTCGGATAGATACGCGAGTTTAATTTACGACACGTTTTGGTTCAAACCTAGTGAAATCCACGTAATTTTAGTAGTAGTAGTAGTAGTAGTAGTAGTAGTAGTAGTAGTAGTAGTTGAATATAGTAACAGTAATAGCGATAGTAGTGATTGTAGTAGCAATGGTAGGTGGTATATTCGCGACACGGAAAGTTTGCGGAATGTAAAATCGAATTTCACGGAGATACCCGAGATTCCTCTCTCTCTCTCTCTCTCTCTCTCTTTCTTTCTCTTTTTGTTTCTCTTTCTTTCTCCCCTCCCCTCTCTCTCTCTCTCTCTTTCTCTCTCTCTCTCTCTCTCTCTCTCTCGCGGATATATATGTTTTCACGGATTTATTCGAAGGTGGGACAAGTTTTCGGTTATTTCGAAGAAGATTTCGCGTTTTCTATCTCCCTTTTCTCTTGATCTTTTAGAAAACAGTGAAAAGAACGAAATAGAAGGACACTGATGTGTATGTAAGAAAAGTAACCGAACGACGAGATATACCAGTATTCCAAGTATATTTTCGTATACAACAATACTCATCCTCTTTTCTTGTCTCTCTCTCTCTCTCTCTCTCTCTCTCTCTCTCTCTCTCTCTCTCTCTCTCTGTATTCATGTTCTATCCGTGAAGAAGATCTTTCTCGAAGGTCGCGGCGTGTTCCTCTTTCGCGTGGCGCTTCCATATTTCACGTTCAAAAAGCACGATGGGATTTGAGGCTGGCCAACATATGCGCACGATAAGTGTGTATATATATATATATACATATACATATATATATATATATATATATATATATATATATATATAGTGAGCTCCACGCGGTCGTATATAACAGGCGAAGTAGACGTTAGACTTAGGGGATGAACGTGCTCGTTGCAGGGCTACAAATCTACGGTGAGCTCCCTGGTAACGCCGAAGCCTGCGAATACTCGTATTCTCTCTCTCTCTCTCTCTCGTTCACTCTCACGTCGTGTTCCTAATACCTTACATGAAGAAAATAGAGAGAGAGAGGGAGAGCGAGAACAAGAGCGAGAGAGAGAAAGAGAGATGTGTTTCTAACGCATTTCTACTCTCTACTAACGTCCATACCCTTTCTAACGATATTAAACGGACGCTTTGCAATCTTCTATATCCCGTCTCGTTTGACGTTATTCCTGCATTTTAACAAATTTAATACGAATGAGAAAACGTATTTTACGTTCATAGGTCAGGTAAGTGTGAGTAATTCTTTTTTTTTCCAACGACTATTCATTTCTATTTCGGGATGAGAGAGAGAGAGAGAGAGAGAGAGAGAGAGAGAGAGAGAGAGAGAGAAAGAGAGAGAGAGGAGGAGGAGGATGGAGGGTTGAAAATGTGAACGAACTTTTTCAAGTCGTACAAACTTTGTTGGCTTTCGTCGGTTAAATGACGATCGTCTAGAAGAAAATTGGATCTGTTTGTTTGAGAAAGAATGGTAGAAATGTGTATGAGCGCATGTGTTTATGATAGAGAGAGAAAGAGTAGAAAGAGAGAGATAGAAGGGAGAGAGCATGAAAGGAAAAAAGAAAGATAGAAAAGGGAGGAAAAAAAAGGAAAGAAGATTTTTTTCCTAGAAAAATGGCAACGACGTGGTGTCGGGAACGCAAACGCACGATCGAGCAAATGATTTCCTCGTTTTCTCGAGTTTCACGCTGCGACAGACACATATACGTTGTTCACGGTGTAAAATATCAAAGTTCTCTCTTGATTTTCATTCTCACGGCGAGTGGATACACGATGACATTCGTTGGGAAGAGGCACGTTCGTTCGAAATGAAAAGAGGAAGAGAGAGAGAGAGAGAGAGAGAGAGAGAGAGAGAGAGAGAGAGAGAGAGAGAGAGAGAAAGAGAGAGAGAGAGATAAATGAATAGAAAGAGAGACAGAGAGAAAGACAGAGAGAGAGAGAAAGACAGAGAGAGAGAAAGAGAGAGAGAGAGAGAGAAAGAGAGAGAGAGAGAGAGAGAGAGAGAGAGAGAAAGAGAGGAGGGGGGAAGAGGACAAAAAATCGAAAAATCCTTTTATCCGACGAGTAAAAGAAATAACGGGAAGCTCGTTTCTTGCTTTTAATATGAACGGTGAATATAAAATTCCATAAAAAGAAGATACCGAGAAGAGAAAGAGTACGAGAGTCGATACGCGAAAAAGAGTCAATAACATTGGGTGGGAGTCGACTGGAATAGGACAGAGGGAGAAGAGGGTGAGAGAGAGAGGGAGGGAGAAAGAGGGAAAAAGGAGGTTCAGGGGTTGCTCGAAGTGTGGAACTCGTTAAGTGATTACCTTCATCATCGAATAAGTGCCATGCTGAGCTTTTCTGTCGGTACTTTTTAATAAGATCAAGAAGAAAGAGAAACGACGAGCGTACTCTTATAAAACGATAACTGCCTTATAAATATTACTTCTTCTTTCTTTCTATCTCTCTTTCTCTCCCTTTTTACTCTCTCTATTTTCCTTTTTTTTCTTTCTCTCTTTCGAAATTATACGCCGTGATGCAAACGTAATCGAGTAGCAGTTAAAAGCTATTCTCTCTTTCTATCTCTCTCTCTCTCTCTCTCTCTCTCTCTCTCTCTCTCTCTCTCTCTCTCTTTTATTCTTTTATTATTTTTGTTTTACTTTTTCTTTTTTACGCATAAAATATAATGAATTGTACAAATGTTTGAAATGCTTCATATTAGATATAAGAAATATTCATTCATGCATTCATTCATTTATTTATTAATTTTTATTCTTTTATTTTCTCTTTATTTCTTTCTTTTAATAAAAACAAAATAAACATTCAAAAATACACAGAGATGCATAAGAAAATGTACATGTGTACGCGTATCTGTCCACGTGAAATAATGTATCGGAAATAAAGAAGAAAAAAAGGGAAAGACAAAAATAAAAAAAGATAAAAAAGAGAGGAAAAAAAAAAAAAAAAAAAAAAAAAGAAAAAGAAAAACCATCGATGATCGATGTTCGTAGGAATTGATGGGAAATACGTGATAAGATTTTTATACATTTTCTATCAAACGTTTTTATTATGAAAAGGTCAGAGAGATATTGTAAGTACATTCGTCGAGATAGAATATCTCCTGTGCGTCATTGTATCGTAATTTAATCAAACTAATTCAAGCTTTCGTCACAATTTTAAAGATTCTTCTTATTCGTTATTTTGAAACGAACTAATGAACGAACTAATGAACGAACGAATGAACGAATGGAACGAATGAACGAACGAACGAATGAATGAGTGATCGTAAAAATATTTATATTTTCTCTCTCTCACTCTCTCTCTCTCTCTCTTTCTCTCTCTCTTTTTCTATCTTTCTCTTTCTCTTTCTCTTCTTCCCCATTTACATTGGTACTTTTACATATTCGTGTCGCGAAAACGCCAATTTTCAACACAAATGGAATGGTACTCTCTTTCGAAGGTACAACGTTGTTACGGTTCGAGAGACTGTTAATTTGTTTACTGTGAGTCCTGGAAAATAGAATTAAAATAGAAAGTATGTAATATCACAGAAATGCGCGTATCACAGTTGCCAATCACACACACACACACACACACACACACACACACACATACATATATATAAAATATATATACACATATATATATATATATATATATATATATATATATATATATTGTATGTACTTAAAATAATCGATTCGATTGTAATTACACTCGAAAGAGTATTATACCAAAAACAATTTCGCTCAGACGTAAATAATAAACGATTAATTCTCTCTTTCTGTCTATCTCTCTCTTTCTCTTTATATGTGTCAAGAGAATATTTTTATGAAATGCGTCGAAGCTTTTCGTCTCTTTTATTCTTTCTTTATTCTTTGTTTTCTTTATCACTCTTTCTCTTTCTCTCTTATTTGATGTCATGAGAGACCCGAATCGATAGTGATCCATTCTGGTAGCACAAGACCGATCAGTTCGTAGGTTTCGAAAGAATACGGTCGATGTATGAAATTACTTGTCCGGATAGGGCTTCGTTGTCAAACTGTGCCCTCGTTTGACTCGATTCATTTTATTTGCGACGAGCTTATCTAGCGCTTTTAAAAGAGAGAGAGAGAGAGAGAGAGAGAGAGAGAGAGAGAGAGAGAGAGAGAGAGAGAGAGAGAAAGAGAAAATGAGAGAAAGAGAGAGAAAGAGAGAGAAAAGAGTTCTAGATAAAAGTAGAACGAGGTATTCATAGTAAACCTGTTTTTACATAGGATCACTTTTCCTCCAACACACCTCCATCTTAATCCTCTACTTATCCTCTACTATCTTTTATCTTTCTCCGTCGCATTGCGTTCTTTCGCGATAAGAATAGTTAAGTAAGTAACTAAGTAACTAAGTAAGTAAATAAGTACGCGTAGTTATCGAATACATAGAAAACATTTTTTTTTTTTTACTTTCGTATTATCGATCTTCATTAACTTATTATCGTTCTCGTTTAATGATTAAATAATTAACAAAAGTAAAATTGCTTTATATATCCTTCGTTGAACAAATTGACGAAAGAAAAGAAAAAAAAAATAATTTTTGAAGAGATAATTATTTCTTTTCTAATATTGTATACGGATAGGTATCGTTAATGAAAAACGAAGAAAAAAAAAAAAAAAAAACAAAAAATAAAAAATAATAAAGAACAAAATAGGTATCACAGCTATACGTTTAAATTAAGGGTAACTAAGTACGAATTTGTCGAGTTCGAAGCTAAAGCAACTGGAATAGATTACGCGGGAGTGTTACTAGTAATAAGTAGTATGCGGAGAGTTGTCACATGTTCTCTCTCTCTCTCTGTCTCTCTCTCTTTCTCTCTCTCTCTCTCTCTCTCTCTCTCTCTTTCACATGCACTCCAAATATACACAAACTCTCTCTCTCTCTCTCTCTCTCTCTCTCTCTCTATTTCACATGCACTCCAAATATACACAAACACTCTCTTTCTCTCTCTCTCTCTCTCTGTCTCTCACTCCTTCTCCCTTTCTTGCATACATCCCACAAATACACTATTACTCTCTCTCTCTCTCTCTCTCTCTCTCTCTCTCTCTCTCGTACTGTTTCTCTTGTAGTGTAGATTCGTGCAACCTGACGGACCCATTACGCGGAGAGAACGGAGACGTAAATACTCATGAGTCGGCTGACACGTTCTTGCGGCTCTTGTAACTAATGCGCGAGAATTCGTACGACGTATTACGTACGTACGTATATACGTAAGTGCATTTGTATGTATGCATCCATGTATGTATGTATGTGTGTGTGTATGTAAGTACGTTTCGTTCGCCGATGCAACGCAACGGCTGACACGCGGAATAGATGCCAGTCTGTTCTTCTACGCCCTCTTTCCTTGAGATCGCATTACCGATCGCGTTTTGCCGCACCTATCCCTCTCCCTCTCCCTCTCCCTCTCTTCCTTCTCTTACCTCTTTCCACCCTTTCTTCTTGTATTTCGCGCACGTGTCTACGAACGATCTCGATTTTCCTCGTTCCATTCCTAAACGAGGAATTTATAGAACGGTAAAGATCGATTCTTCGTCTGTGTGTATTTACGGAGAATGGAGGATCCTTAGAGTATGGAATATTGAAAAGAAAAGAAAGAAAGAAAAAAAAAGAAGAGGAAAAAGAAACAAACAATAAAAAAGGAAATAAATATGAATGATATATAAGATCGGCACGAAAAGTTTATGACGATTGGATTTTATTATCAATGTCAGATATTAAAATTGATACGAATTGATAAATTTAAAAGAAGAAGCAAAAAACAGAAAAAGGAAAAAAAAGAAGAAAATTTATAAAAACTCGATCCAATTTTTTCGTTTCGATCTATGCGCACAGCTAAATACATTTTTAGATTCGTCAAGCATTCATATTTATATTCATAAAAATATACGTATGTGTTTTGATATATGTATGTATATGTATATATGTATGAAAAAATAGCACGAAAATATATTCGATGAATTCGTCGATGACGTATTATAAGTTAATATTATATTAAAGTATTAACACAATTAATATAAATAATTTAATATAGTATTAATATTAATTAAGGAAATTTTTTGTTTTTCACTGGACCGATAAATATGAAAATTAAAAGTATTGAGAAATCGATACAAGATTTGAAATAATAACTTTTGAAGATTATTTGAGACATTAATACTTTGAATACTTTTAATTTTCTATTTAATATATTTAATACGAATAATTCGTTCGTTTATTTTGGATATTATTTATTTGTATGAAAATGTATATAAAAAGAAAATTGAGAAAAAATGTTTAATCGTAAAATCGAAATTCTATGTAAGATATCACGTGACTTTCAAGTTTTATATATTTATATGTTATATATTTTTTTTGTCATCCAAATATCATCGTTCATTTTTCATAAATGATTTTTATAATTATATTAAAATTTATATTGGCATAATATTGTATATCATATACTATATTCAGTATAGTGTAATTATAATATAACATAATTATTATAATAATTATATTATTCTATAAAATATGTTATAATTAATAAGTATAATTATTTTATTATAAGTTATACATTATAACTTACAGATTATATAATTTTTTATTAGACATAAAAAAAACATTGGGTTATAGAGGGGTCAATTTTTTTCTCAGTTCAAACGGCACGAAAGAAAAAAAACTATACCAATCAATTTATTGTATATAAACTTTAAATAGCAATCGAAATATTTTTTCCTTTTTATCGAAAAAAAGAAAAGAAAAACAAAGAATATATCATTTGTATATCCTTCTTTGTTTCGATCTTTTCATGAAAACGGCGAGCAAATATACGGAGGTTTTTATTGTTTAAAAAAACAAAAATAAAAAAGAACAAATACTAGGTTGTTCTTTCTTTCTTTTTCCTTTTTTTTTTTTTTTTTTTTTTTTTTAAATAAAACCCGTGGAATAAAGAAAATGTTGGGTTTTGGAAATCTCTATATTAGAGTGGCTAGGAAAACATAAATACGTGAAAATTGTTGTTCACAACAATAAAAGTTAATATGACAATGTGTATTTCGTGAATCTGAAAACAAAGGAAATGGCATTTGCTTTTGTCAAGCAATTTTACGGTATTCCATTATACCGAACTGATTGCATCGAATACGCCGGTTAACCGCGCGTAAACAATCCATTGATTTTAGCGATTGATATACTACATATGTATTATTGTAAAAACGAATAAAACGTGTCCTCGAGGTATCTAACAAAATGATAAAAATTAAAAATGCATTTTTAAAAATTAAATTCATGGAAATATAATATAAAGATAACATTTATATATATATATATATATATATATATATATATATAAATTTAGTAATATCGTAGAATATTTTTTTTCTCTTATAGCAAATTATAAATGCTTAATAAAAATTCTAGAGATTACATTTGTATAATATAATTATAACGTTATATAATAATTTAATATAATTTAATATACATTAATTTAATATATATATATAATATATATTAAATAATAAATTAATCATTAAGAAAAGAAAAATACTATTAACATATAATTCATATTGTCATTGAAAAGAAATTATGGGATAATTTTTACATGTTTGTCCTTCTGTTTTCTTTTTTTTCTTATAACAGATCTTACAATAAAAATATAATATTTATTATAAAAATTACATCCTTGATAAGAATATCAATTTTTCCAGTTTTGTTAATCTTTACAAAACGAGTTCAGGTAAAACAAGCAAAAAGTAATCCGTCGATTAATTAAACAACGTATATAATACTAATGAAAAAGAAAAACAAAGAAAGAAAAAAAGAAAAAGAAAAATTAAAAAAGAACAAATAAAATCAAATGAAGTATAATCAGAAAATCAATTTCGTTAATTCGACGTGTATAAAGATTGACGAAATTCAAATTCGCGAAGAGAATACAGTTGATTATTATATTATTTACAAATAAATACGTGCAACCTCAAAAACAGACATAATACTATCAAGAGTAGAGAAAAGCGGCAACGAGAAAATAATGGCGGTGAGTGGATATTGCGTGTATGGTTGTCACGCACGCGGAACTTATAAGCACTCGTGACACGAGCGCGACGTGTGCACTCGTTGAGTGCTCTATGCGTGCTCATCCTCTTCCTCTCGTTCTGTTTTGTATATATATATAATATATATATATATATATATATATATATATATATATATATATTTGTACGTATGTGTGTATATGCATGTATATGTGTCGGATCATCTGTAAATACGTCAGTAACACTCACCCATCCAAATACATATACGTATATATGTGTATATTTGTACGTATATATAATTAATATATATATATATATGAATATATATATATAATATAAATATATATATATGTATATATATATATATATATATATATATATAGATTTGTATGTAGGTATAATTACACACACACATATATTTACTTATGTGTATTTTAATATATATGTATGTATGTATGTATGTATGTATGAATATATAGTGGCAGAGAAGGAGGTGGAGGAGGGGGATACGTCGACCAATGACGATAACGACGACGAGAACACTCATTGGACGAAGGATCGGGAACGCTCGAGTACCCAATTCACTTTGTCAAAACCACGCGAGGTCTCTGATAATGTACGATTGGAAAATGTATTACAGCTATTTCGCGACGAAATGTATAAAAAAGAAAAAAGAAAAAAAGAGGAAAGAAAGAGAAAGAAAGAAAGCAATGGAGGCTCTTTCTTGTCGAGAACGACGAGGAGTCGAGATATTGTTTATTTATTTATTTTGTTTCCTTTCTCCTTTTTTCTTTTTTTCCTTTTATACATTTGACGAACGTTCTTGGTCTTCCTCTCTATTGAAACGACGATATTTTTCTTAATATTTTTTTATTTCAATTTCGATTCATTTCTGTCGAAATAATTATTCAGCGATCAAGCGCGATAAAATCGTCGTTTTATATATATCTTTTTCTTTTTTTTTTTTAAATGCAAAGAATTCGAAGATTTCGTAATAAATATACATTTATCTAAAAGTATTGCAAAATTTTTATTTACGACGATGAAATTAATTTAGACGAATCTCTTTTTATATTTACGAATGATTTTATTCGACTTTTCAAATGATTATTGATTTAATTGAAAGGCATTATCTTTTTTTTTCCTTTCTGCTTCTTTTTCTTTCTCTCTCTCTTTCTCTTTTCTTCTTCGATTATTAATAAAATTAATAACAATTCCCTTTTTCTTTTCTAATTTATATCATTAAATTCCATTTCTCTTATTTCTTTGTTTTATTTCTTTGTTTCATGTAAAAATAAGGATCAACTTTTTAACCGGGACATAATATTTTTCGAAAAATATCTTTCTCGTACGTTTAAAAATATCTAAGGTAGAAAACGTTCTCGGACTTTACTGATATGTGGTAGCGTCTAACTCTGTTCCCGGGACATCCGGAAAGATGTAAAAGTATATATATACGTCGTTTCTCTTTCCTTGTCTTTCATTTTCCTTCGTTCGAATCTGAAAAAGCTCTTGGCGCCGTTACGTATTCTTCGTATCATAGTGGAAAATGAAAAGAAAAGAAAGGAAAAGAAAAGAAAAGAAAAAAAAAGAAATACATGAGAGAGACAGAGGGAGAGAGAAGATAGAAAAAAAGAAGAAAAAAAAGAAAAAAGAAAGAGAAGGAAGAAGAAAAGTAACCGAGATAGCAATGGAGTATTCCCATTTAAATGCGCCCCTCCTCTTCCTCTTTCTTTGTATATGTGTGTGTGTGTGTATGTATGTATGTATGTATGTATGTATGTATGTATGTATGTATGATGTATGTATGTATGTATGTATGTATGTAAGTATGTATATATGTATCTACAGATTGTGTATACAACCTTTTGCGCAAACGAAGTCAACGCCTCGAATCCCTTCGTATAATTTTCACACAAAACACGCGCGCGAGATGTTTAACCTCAGTTCGAAAAAAGAAAAAAAAAAGGGAGGAAAAAAAAAAGAAGAAAGAAAAAAAAAAGTCAGCCGTATGCTCGCGCGTGTTCGCGCGGAGATAACGCGGTGAACTCGATTTTTGTATATGCACCTTTTCCTGTATCTTTCTTTTAGCCCTTCCATTTCTCTTTCTCTCTCTCTCTTTCTCTTTTTTTTTCTTTTTCTCATCGTTGAAAGATTCGAAATTCATTGAATGTACAAAGTATTGGATTTATTACATAAAGAATAGATCGATAACTGTAATATTATCTATTGTAATTGATTATTAATATTGAATGTACTAGTTTTTTTTTTTTTCTTAATAAAAATTATTTATTAAATATCTAATAAATAATTTATTAATAATATATAAATGTTGTTAAATAATTGAAATGTTTGCAAATTATTTATTGAACGTTTTTTTTTTTTTATATATTTTTGAATTAATTTTTGTATACTTTTCATTCTATATTTTTTTCTCTTCATTGTTAAATTCTTTATTAATGTAATGTGCGTAATATATAAAATAGATTGATAACTATAATTTATTATAATTATAAGTAATAATTTTAAAATCAAAAAATACGAAAAATTATTTAGTAATTTGTTGATAAATATAATATGCCAATGAAAAAGAACTGACAATGAGTATATATTATGTATGTACATTAATAATGCAATAATGCATGCATATGTGCACTTACAAAAATAAAAAAGAAAACATGATCGCGAATATGTAGTCAACCTTGTACCATTTATCTTTTCATCTCTTTTACTATTTCTTTTTTTTTCACTTTTTCTTTAACATTTTTGTTCAAAACATCTTGCGAACTAATCATATTTTGAAATTGCATTTGAAAAAAAAATGTTAAAGATCTATCTAAAACATGTCAATGACCTTGAAATCTCGTAAAAAAAAAATTCTTGATAATTTGTCAAAAAGTATCCCTTGAAACAATGTAATTTGATCACGAATAATTTTTTTTTTTTTATTAAATCAGAAATAACGGAGATATTTGAAGTGATAATCATTATTAAATTATTATTTAATATTAATACTACATATGCATATTTAATATATATATATATATATATATATATATATATATATATATATATATATATAGAATAATAAGTATATATGTAATATTACTATAAAATTAATAAATGTTATTAATTACTTGTACAATATACTTGTTAAAAATGCATTAAGTTATATATATCCTGTATATATGTATGTATGTATATGTGTATGTGTATTGAGAATCATGGACAAACCAATCGATATGATTTTGTTAGTAGATGAAGAAGAGAAAAATATGATAGAGATTATCAAAGTATGATCACCATTTGAGATGGAAGTTATCACTTTATCTTTTGTATTTTATTTTTTTTTTTTTTACATAGATATTAATTTTTTTTTTTTATTATTACATATTAACATCTTTAATAAATTAATATTTATGATCAATCTACGCGAAATAATGTACTAAATGATTCATCTATTATTTTAATAGATGAATTAATTAATTTCTATGTACGTTTTTCTTTTGCTTTCTTTCTTTCTCTTTGTCTATTTTTTTCTTTTTCTCTTCGTTCGAAAATTCCAAATGTAATATCTAAATTTCGATTTTGTTTAAAAAAAAAAAAAAAAAAAAAAAACTGAATTTATATAATATAGAAAATAATACGATAACTATTCGCAATTACATTTCAATAAATAAAAACATACAAAATCGTTTTATAATTCGTTAAAAAATTTATAATCTATTAAATATTTTAATCAAAATTTTTAACTCACTTTTGTGTATAATGCATTCAATTAATATTAATTTTATCTGAAAATCAGCAAATGAAAAATTATTCACAAATATTTTAATAACGATTATTTATACAAAAAACAAAAAACAAAAAGAATAAATTACTTTGATCGCATTTGCAATTCATTGCTTAATCCCGCGCTTTTATATATATATATATATATATATATATATATATATATAAAAATAAAAGGAAAATTAATTACTTCGATCGAATTTGCAATTCATTTTTGGATATCATTTTTCAAGATCGTACATTTTTACGCTTAATATCAGATCATTTAAAAAATTTTTTTAAAAAATCATTTTGATTTTTTTAACCCTAGTTGTGCCAGTGGGAAGGGTGTAGATCCTCAGATCAATTTTGAGCACAATTAAAACAATTTACGTATTGCCTGATTCATGAATTTTTTTTTTCTTTTTTTTTCTTTTATAATGACAGAATTGAAAATTAACTTCAAAATAGCTTCAGTATATAGTATCTTTTTGGAATAAAAATTATTCATTCTGTATAAATGACAGATGTTCAAAGTGGCTGGGTTGTAATTCACCACAAGTGCACAAGTTGAAATTATTTTGAGATGTGCACAGGTACGGTTGTCACATATGATAATATCAAAATTAAAGATATATTATATACACAGTTACATAGGTAATACATTTTGATGGGAATTTACGTAATGGGAAATTGAAAAAAAAAAAGAAACAAGAAACAAGAAGAAAAAGAAGTTGTAAGACTTACCAACGAAGACGGCGGTACTGTTGTGCCTTGGATCGTGAGGACAGAGACCTAGAGCTTCCATCTCGCTCTTTAACGTGTACGCGCCATCCTGGAATACAGATTAGAAAAGGGTTTAGAACGGAGCTATTCCTTCGACATCCTCTTCGAGCTATCGGGAATATTGATCGTGTCATGTTTAGCATATATATCGCTTTGATACTTGTTCTCTTAACCCATTGAAGTAAGATGTGTATATATTGTACTAATACATAATACATACTTACATAAATAATTATTAAGAAGTAGTTCAATTTGTATGTTAATATTTGTAAAATTATACATTAGACGCGATCACGTATAAAATATGGATTCATACAAAACGAGAAAAATATTTGTAACTCACTGATATATACAAGTATAGTCGGATATTGTATGTTTTTTTTCTAATTTAAAATATTTTCGAAATGATCGTGTCTATATCATCGATTGTTATAATAAAAATAATAATATATTTCTAATTATAATTTATTTTCATATTTACCGGTACATATATTTTTAATTATAATTATATTTTTATGTAATACACGTAGATCTGTTCATTCACTTTTTATTATTTGTTATAATGTAAAGAATTATTTAAACAATTTCTTAATCCATATTACAATTTACAT
>NC_060975.1:4009568-4022068 GCF_910589235.1 Vespa crabro
TCTTTTTCGAGAGAAAAAAGAAAAGAATGAAAATAGCGCTTAGTGCGATATTGTGTCGTTGAAAGCACGCGCGTACATACATATACACACACACGCAAACACCCACGTACGCAAGCTCGCACACACATATACACATTTTTTTCGAGGTGAGTGTTATCAAGTAAAGAAAAAAGGAAAGAAAAAATAAAACCTAGAGAGATAAAGAGAATTCGTTTAATCGATAGCACGCTCGTTTTAACGAGAACGAAAGGAGTGATAGAGACGGAGAACGTAGTCGAAAAATCTCGATACATTTCGTTCTAACGTCAGGATGAGGAGGCAACCGGGCAGATAATTGCAATCAGCACCGCATTGAAAACGATACTCGTCAAGTGCACGTGATCGGAATGGAAGTCGATTTGATCGTTATCTCGCGCTTTATCGATGCACTTCCACGAACTCTTCGACGAACTGGAGTTGAGTTTTTCGATTACATCTGGAATTTTCTCGTTATCATTGGATTTTATACGTCTTTCCTAAACCTGCCACTTTGATCTGCCCTAAAGAACATACGATTTACGTTGATCTTTCATACCTTCTTTTTTCTTTCTGTCTCTCTCTCTCTCTCTCTCTCTCTCTTTCTCTCTCTTTCTCTATCTTTTTCTTCTCTTTATCTTTGTTATTTATTTTAAATTTTACTTATTAATTTACTTAGTTTATTTTAATTTTATTAAATTTATTTAATTATTAATTAATTAATTTATATTATTTAATTTGTTAGTTTTTTTTTAATTATAACATTATACAGGAAATAGTATTTAATACGAATAATACATAATGTGAATTATCTATTCATTCGAATGGATATAATAAAAATGGATATAAAAAAAATTGGAGGGTTTATTATTAAAAAAGAAAAAAGAAGTGATGTTTTCTAATTATTTTTAAAGTTTTTCTTTTATAAAAGGATATATAAATCGGGAGAACGAGATTTTTTTTCCTTTTTTTTTTTTTTTTAAGACAAAAATCGAGATCTGAATTATATTAATATATTTTCTTTTTAATTTATTTTTTTCGTTTAATTTATTTACTTATTAATGGACAGTTTACATAGGATACAGCTCACTTTACAAGTTACGCTACATGCATAATTTATAACTTTTAACTATTACAGCAATATATATCAAACTTCGTTTATTAGCAATCAAAAGTAATTAAAATGGTTGACGATTATTTAAAAGAAAAAAAAATATCAAAAATTATGAAATTAAACTAAAAAAACAAATTTCTTATAACATAAAGATTATTAGAATATAAGACGAATGAAAATTATTTATTAAATAATATTTCACTATTATTAATTATTAATATATTATTAAAGAAAATACGTGTTTTAATTATAATATAACACGAATTGAAATTTTTGCGTTATGTTATGTCAATATTGTATGGATCAATATTAAAAATCTGTTATCGATCTTATAATTAAGAAAAAAAAAATAATTATTATTAATTATAAAAATAAATTATAATATACGAAAGCGAAGTCACAATTTTTGTGTTTTCGTTATACGAATCAGTATTACATGAACACCCGTTATAAATAGGATTTTACCGTACTGTTAAAAATCTTATAATTAAAAGAAAAGAAAAAAAAAAGAAAAGAAAGAAGAATTATTATCGAACAATAATTACATTATAAAAATATTTTTTTCGAATATTTGAAATACGCCAAGGATTTTGTGAAAAATTATGAGAATTAATATTATTTTACTATACTCGAACATTTATGTTTTACATAATTAAAAGTAAAGAATAACCTTTCGTTTCAAATTCTTAATTTCCACGTGTACACGTTTAATTTATTTATTATTAATATCTAATAAGTAAGTAAATAAATAAGTAAATAAATAAATAAATAAATGAAATAATCAAGGTATCTCGTTAAAATTTCAGTATTTGTGAAGTATTCCGTTATAGTAAAAAGTTTAGAAATAGCTTATATAGATCAAACACGATGGATTAAACATTAAACATTCTCTCAATATATTTTTTTTTTACAAAGTTTTCATATATATATATATATATATATATATATATATATATATATATCACACATACGTACATATATAAGTACATATATCAGCGTACAAAAGAATGTAAAAGAGAAAAAGAGAAGTAGAAAGAGAAAGAGAGAGAGAGAGAGAAAAAGAAAAAGAAAGAGAGCAAAAGAGAGAGATAGAGAATATTCGATCATTCGATCAAATTCGTATGCCGGTCTTGTCCTCGACTCGCTTCGTAGTCCGGATTGAGTTAGCCTATCATTGCACGAGTTGCGATATATACGAGAATCGCTCGTAAAATCGGGAAGAGGATCGTGGCCGACGCTGAACGACGAAGACGAAAAGGACGATGAGGAGAAGGAGGAAGTAGAGAAAGAGAACTGAGAAGTACGATGCAAAGAGACATTGAAAAGAGAAGGAGAAGTAGAACAGGGAGAAGGAGGAGGAAGAGGAGGAGAAGGCAAACGGGAGGTGAGTGCAACCAATGAATACAAGATTTTACCTCTTTTTTCTATCCCCTTTTACTTAACCCCTTATACTTTTTCAACTCTTTCACTATGATATCATCATACTCTCTCAATCCACTTGAATGACTTATAATTGTACTTATATATTTACATGTAAATATATTTATATGTTATATGAGCTGTTTATTTTGAAAATGGCCTAACTCCATTTATTTTCAAATCGAGATATTTAAGGGTTTGCGTTTCAATGAATTTAAAAATATACGTATAGGATACTAATGAGTCATACTACTTAAGTGTATCTAAGGGTGTTAAATTTATTTATTAAAATAGTTGCAATTATACATATTATGTATAATTAACATCTATATAAGTATATATATATATATATATATATATATATATATATATATATATCTACATAAATATATGTGTGTGTGTGTATGTTTATTTCTATATTTATTTCCATATATAGACAAGATAAAACAAAATTAGGCTATTTATTAAAAGGGAAATAAAAGTATTAAAAATTTAAAGGACTCGATAACATTAAATATTTATTTACATATTTCGGTTAAGTCTCATCTATATATATATATATATGTGTGTGTGTGTGTGTGTGTGTGTGTGTGTATGTGTATGTATGTATGCTTATATATATATTTCTACGGTTCCATCAACAGATATAACATGAAAGTAGGCTATCTATTAAAAAAGAAGTTAATCAAAAAATTAAAAAATCAAAGGGCTATCAATAAAAATCGATTTACATATTTTGATTAAATTTCAATTAAATCTCATTTCCGTCTCCGTAATTTACATTAGAGGAATATTCTATGACAAATTAATGATCTAATTGAGTTTAAAGATCGAACGGAAACGTTTGATTGTACACACTTAAATTACATAGTCACGGTAATGTTAAAATCACAGTGGTCGAACAATCGGAACGGATATTGAATTCGAAATAGTACTAATCGACCTTAAATCGAGACTTTCTATATTCTAACTATTTCAATATATCTGTAGCTACGTATTTATATATATATATATATGTACGTTAAATTCAGGAACGAGTTATGCCGAATTTACGGTGAGTTGATTTTTGTTCTTTATCTTTTATTTTTTCGTTTTCTTTTTCTTTTTATTTTTATTTGCACGTTTGTTTAGAGAAATCCTCCTTCTCCTCTTATATATACATACATACATATATATATATATATATATATATATATATATATATATACACACGCTCAAATACGCGCATACACACACACACACACACACACATACACACTACTTTTATAAACCGATTAATCTGCGTAATCGAGAAAAACTCGTGGCGATCTGAGTGTAGAAATTCGTTTTATCAGGAAGAGCGGCATGTACGGTGGCATACTGAAAAGCGTGTAATTACAGGAAGTTCAAGGAACTGAATCTAAAGGCAAATGGATGAACGAACACCGAGGGTATAGGGAAAGGGAATAACGTTGGAACGAAATGCACCGAGACCGAAGCGAAATGAAACGAAACGAAACGAAACGAAACGAAACGAAATGGACGATTAAACTGAAGATAAGAACAATGTTCCTGACGTGACGGGCCTAAAAAAGCAGGGCTATCAAAACCTTTTATTTATATTCATATGAAATTTCTTTCATTTCAATAAACGTACACCTTGCAACATTCATTGCGATTATTATTATTATTATTATTATTATTATTATTATTATTATTATTATTATTATTATTATTATTATTATTATTATCATTATTATTATATAAACAATTATTGATGATCTCTCGATTATTATCAAAGACAATAACGAATTTAATGACATTTTCTATTCATTGAATTGGTATTGTATTGTAACATTGAATTAATAATTAATTATATTACATAAATTGTTTAATAATTATATTATATAACGCACGATAAATTCTTTTATTTTTAATTTTAAAGAAATTTATCACATACATCTATGCGTACACGTAATCGTACAATTTTTCGATAAGGTTAATTATAATTCGTTAAACTTTGGTAGCGTTATAATTATTTTCTTAGTTTATTATCGAATTTTGATCTAATGCTTTTTTTTTCTTCTTTCTTTTACTTTTGATATATCATGTATATGTACTTATATAAATATGCCATGTATTACAGTGTGTATATATTAGAAGGTAATTTTTGGAATGTATTTATGAATTTAATAATTTATTACAATTTCTTTTTTTTTTCTTTTCCATCAACCTTTTAATATTTTTCTTCGGTGTTCAAACGACATTGAAATAGACTTATTAGAATATGGATTATTAAATAAATATATTTAATTAAATTATTAATATCGATTGATAAGAATAACATAATTATCTACATCTAATGATCTTACGCTTTCATAGAAAATCTAAATACTTCGGTTATTATCGTTATTAAATAAATGTTTTTTTCTTTTTTAATATTTTTGACAATTATAATAATACAATACAATAGCTATTGCTACTAAACAATTAAACCGTAAAAATTATTGTCGAATTGAATTGAAATTAAATGGATTGAAATGTTTTTTTTTTCATTCTCCTTTTTTTTTCTTTTTTTTTAATAATACTATCGTTTTATGAATTTGAAACAACTGACAATAGATCAATAATAATTATACGTTATAGTTTAATGTAATATAATAATAATCTTTAAAAAAGACGAACAACATTTTCCGTGTGTCGAGAATTATTATATTCGTGATTTTATATACAATAAACTTATATTCGATATTACATACGCGCACGCACGCACGCATGCACGCACACACACACACACACACACAGTTTGAAAGCAATTTTTGAATCAAACCATTTTTTATTCCGTGATATGTCTTATTAATTAAATAAAGTGAGCGCCTCATATAATGCGAAAAAATGACTATATTGAAAAAAAAAAAAAAAAAAATTCATAACGAAAATAAATACATTCCTTACTTGTACCCAAATTTATATATAAAAAAAAAAAAAAACAAAAAAGACACTTATTCCTAATACATTCCCTCCCCCACCCTTCTCGGGACTCAACTTACACATATAAAGAAATAAGATCTCTAATCTTTGTTCTCCTTTCACCTAGCTCTCATTCTCAATTCCCCATCCCTCCGTACCACCATCACCATCACCACCATCAAAACCCATCGCTAATTATCATTAATTGGAAAAGTTCAACGGGGCAAAGTAATGCGTTTTGTTCGACGATGCGACGGCTTTCGGAGAAAGATTCGTCGAAAGCGCTGCTGGCGTTAGTGATAGAAGTAAAGGTAAGTGAAAGAGAGAGAGAGAAAGAGAAAGATAGATAGATAGATAGAGAGAGAGAGAGAGAGAGAGAGGGAGAGAGAGAGAGAAGGAAGAAGAAAGGGAGGGAGAGAAAGCGAAGACTCGTGATAAATTTCGCGCTGACAGAGTAATTGTAGAGCGCGTCGAGTAAAAGTTGAACATTTGCAGAACGCGGTCGCCAACTGGCCGTCACGTCGTCGTATTCGATCTCCTCCCTCTCCCCCTCCCTCCCTCCCTCCCTCCCACCTACCCTATATCCTCTCTTTACCTCCTTTAAAATCCTCTTTCTACCTATCCAACCAACAGAACCCCCTTTCTACTTTTCCCACCCTACCCAGTCCAGCCAACCCCATTTTCTCATTCCCATTTCAGGTTAACACGAAATCAAGCTTCTAGTTGTTTCCAAGGACTTCTACGAAAGTGATAATGCCCGGGGGTTATACTCATTCGTCGAAATAATCGGCGAAATTAATTTGACTGATCCCGAACAATTAACAAAAGGCACACACTTAAGATTCACTTCGTCGTAATTAGTCGAGAAACGTGCAACCGGAGATGGTGATGATACAGAGATAAAGAGAGAAAGAGAAAGAGAGAGAGAGAGAGAGAGAGAGGGAAAGAGAGAGAAAGGGTGGAAGGGGTGGAGGGTGAGAGGTGGGATGTAGTCGTATACGTGCGCGGTTGGTAGATGAATAAGTAGATACTTCCCGCATGAATATATAACTAGGAGAAAGCAAGTTTAATTGTTTTCCCAAGAATACTTATTAACCATGCTCGATCATTGAAACGAGCTTAGAAAGCAAATATTATTGGTAAGTCGGATATCTCTTCTTACATCAGATACATAATATAATGTCTATTATATAAATAGTCTGATGATTTTCCATGAATGAAAATGGGAATGAGAAGAAATTTTTAGCGTAGCTTTGTAAATATTTCTCTCTCTCTCTCTCTCTCTCTCTCTCTCTCTCTCTCTCTTTCTCTTTCTCTCTTTTTTTCCTTATTTTCTTTCCTTTTTTTCTTTCTCTAACTTCTTTTTCTTTTGATTTTTTTTTATAGTTGTTGTTGTTGGTATTGTTTGTTCCATCGTTCGTTCGTTTCTTTCTTTTTTTAGTTTTTTCTTTTTTTTTCTCGTAAGCGAAGAAACTCCTATAAGAGAAAATTCTCTCGTCGTTTCATCGAATAAATAAATTATTTCAGATAACTTCGGATAATTTTCTAACATTCCTTTTGTCCGAAATTCTATCTAAAATTTTAGTACTCACTACGAAGTATAATTTTGATATTGGGACTCCGGTAGAAATTCATTTGATAATAATAGATAATTCTAATGGTAAGATATACGTCTATGAAATCCTTTTACAATAGGATATAAGAGATACGATTTTATCAAGAAATTTTAATATCAATTTGGTCGAAGTATTCTTGGCTTAGAGAATCGCTAATAACCGAGTACGATCTAATAATATAAAATTTAATCCTAAGAAAAAAAGAAAAAAAAAAAGAAAAGAAGAAGAAAAAGTAAATATATTGAATGAAACGAGTGTGGCATTTTCAATGTAAAAAAAAAAAAAAAAATAAAAAAGAAAAAAAATCGTTTTAAGGATAACGAAAGAGATAGAGAAGAAAGGAGAAGTGAGAGGGGAGGATATGGATATATATATATATATATATATATATATATATATATATATATATATATATATACAGTTAATCTTTCAGATGTCGTCAATTTGACGTATGGGTACAAAACGTTTTTAGATTATTTCTTAGCGAATTGAGAAGAATTCCTTCTGCAAATTCTATCGTATTCCTCGAATAAATTTCTCACACTAGCATCTTACATAGCATTCCTTTGCGAAGCGATACTTCATACGTTTCCGTGTCGTAAGTTTGGACGAGCAGAATCCAAGGACCTTACCCGTAGAGATTCGATTCATAGGGTGAATCTTCTGCGTTACTAAGGGAAAGCCACGTAAATCATATCCGGTGAATAGAACTCCGGTGAGATGGCATAGCTTCCGAATAAGAAAGACGAGAGAGAGAGAGAGAGAGAGAGAGAGAGAGAGAGAGAGAAAGAAAGAAAGAAAGAAAAAGATAGATAGATAGAGATGGAGAGTCAAATGAACGAGAGTGTCTAATGGACTTCGAGAGAAAGATGGACTTTGTTCTCATCTTCCTTTTCCTTCCTCTCTTCCTCCTATCGATATCGTCATCAATTCTCAATTGTACCAGTTTAACGTGTGAGAAAATCAAACGTGAAAATCATTTTGAATCGTTCGTAGTAGTAGAAAATTACTATTCCTTTCTCTCTCTCTCTCTCTCTCTCTCTCTCTTTCTCTCTCCTTTCTCTTTAATAATTCAAGACTCGGCTCGTGTTAAACTTTCAACGAATTTCGTGGCTTGTCCTCGTATTTCAAAATGGATGCTATTCTTTCCTTTTCTCTCTTTCTTTCTCTCTCTCTCTCTCTCTCTCTCTCTTTCTATTTTACGTTAAAAGCATTTACGAAAATCTATTTCCCACTACCGTGTCATCCGTTCTATAACTTTAACTTCTCGTGGTGTATCTGTCCTTATGACGAACAATAACTTTACAAAGACACAATCAAAACTTGACGATGCTCTGAATTAAATAGAGAGAGAGGGAGGGAGAGAGAGAGAGAGAGAGAGAAATGTTCATAGAGATAATAATAATGACAGTAATAATAATAATAATAATAATAGATATTAACACGTAAATACGCATGTATGTATATCTAAGTCTTTATACGTTCATACTGGTAAATAATTTTCGATTGTGATAAGTGTTGTCTTTTACAATGATGTACCGTGGAAGGTGATTAATGTAACGAGCTTGATTAGACTAAGTTTGAAACTATGACGTGTGTTATAGGTATCGATCGATTTGAACGAACTGATGGAAACAACCGTGAATGTATACATGAAGTGTCAAGTATGAATATCATACATCTCTCTCTCCTACTTTGTTTGTTATTCCCAGAAGAGAGAGAGAGAGAGAGAGAGAGAGAGAGAGAGAGAGAGAGAGAGAGAGAGAGAGAGAGAGAAAGAGAGGAATATTTCGATCGATTTGAAACAATAAGAATAACGAATCGAGTAATGCAAAGTTCGAATTACGTTAGAAATATTGCAATTCGATCGAACGTGAAAGCTAAAACAAATTGAATCGAAATATTTAAGAAAGAAAAAGAGAAACCCTATTGATTTTCTATGGATCAAACGTGAAAGCTAAAATAAATTGAATCGAAATATTTAAAAATGACAAAAAAGAAATAGTTATAAATTTTTTACATAATAATTTTAACCTCGCCAAAAAGTTTTTCCATTTAGATCATATAAAGCGATGTGCGAGAATAAAATATTTACACGTGAAGATTTTTTTCGAAAATGATTTCACATCGGACACAAACATACAAATTTTATGTCCTTTTCCTTTTTCCTTTTTTTTTAGATATTTATTGAGCTCAGTCGTGCATTTTAAAATTTTTCAGAAGCTTTTTCTAGGTTTTCTTTTGTTTATTTTTTTTTTTTTTTTTTTTTAGAAATAATGATCTTCTTTTAGAGACATTAAACGTCTGTTCGTGACTTCACATCCAAGAACTTTATCTTCGTATATATATGAATAATAATGATTACCAATTTATTTTCATTGTCCGTAGTCTTTATGAATTAAAATCTATCGGTGATCTTTAAATAAATCGGTTTATTAAAACGTAATTTTTGTTAATTTTTTAACAGCTCTTCCGTTCTATTTTTCTTTCTTTCTTTCTTTTTGTTTTTGATTTTTATAAAATAACATAAATTCATTTGTCACATTAAATTCAATTCAAGAAGTTCTATATCTGTTCCACTTATATAATTTTCATTCATTTTTCTTGTTTCTAAGTAGGTGATATTATTTATGAACACTTTCTTCTAACGAATGCACACTATAACCTAAATACTTAATATCTAAAACCTAAATATCAACGCCTCTTATAAAAAAAAAAAAAAAAATAAGAAAGAAGGAAGAAAAAAAAAGTATCAAGATTAATTGTATTTATCATTTGTTATAAAAGATTAAAAATGTAAGATAAAAAGACACATTATCATATCGTTTTTTTTTTTGACAACACGTAAAAAATTGTTAGAGCTTGAACTAACATATTTGTTAGTCGGTCTTTGCATCTTTCGATTTATTCCAATCCCTATAAAATTATTTTCAAAGGAAAAGATTATTGAAAATTTAAAATCCTCTATAATACATCTGAAGGAATTTTTTTTTAAAAAGAAATGTTAGAAATTTTTCAAGGATGAGATTACGAAATTGCTTTAAAAATGGCATCGATAAAAACGTGTAATATAATTTCAGTTATAAATATAAAATCAGCGTTTAAATTTCTTTGACAAGAAAAAAGAAAAAAAAAAGAAAAAAAAAGAAAAAGACAAGAAGACATTCTAACCAACTCAATATATCGTAATTAATAGGACATGTTATATATTTGTCTTCTTTCTTATCAAATTTTTTATCCTTTCATCTTGAACTGAAATTACTAAGGTAGTAGGTACTCCATTTATAATTTTATCTTACGACGTGGACATGCATTATTAGTCTCTTATTTACTTTATGTACTTGATTATCTTACGTTGGTTCTATTCCTTATCTCTTAATGTTTCATGTTTAAAAATAAAATGACGTTTTTATTGGACAGTGATTTTATTACTATCTAACAGAAAAAGAAATTTAATCGTTCATCAACACGAACATATTAAATAAATAAATTTTTTGCCATTAATTAAAAAATAACTATAAAGTATAATCGATTTGAGGCTCGACGAATCTAATAATATTCGATATATATAATAATATTATTTATAAATTTGTTATTGTCATCAAAATTTACTCATACGTTATGAGATTATAATTTCAATTTGAAGAAATATTGCAACGAAAAAAAAAAAAAAAAAAAAGAAAGAAAAAAAAAAGAAATGAAAAAAATAAATTCTCCGAATCGAAGTGCCAATATAATTAAATAGACAACGTGAACGCGTTGTAAATAACGTTTACGTTATCCATTATTTCGCAAGTTCGTGATTGTTGTTATAGAAATGACGTTTGTCGTTGACCTCGTCGTTGTCGTTAAATGTGTAGGAGGAACGATAGAAGAGAATCGATTTTACCGGTCTACTGCGAGCGAAGCTTAGTCAGGAGAATTGCAAAGACGCCGATGACTAACTACATATGCACAACAATAGAGGTCGTGTTAGACTATGGGAGGCATGTACCGCGTCAGCGTCGATCTAACGCGCGTCAAATATTACACGGAATTACATCCTGCTGGTTGTTGGTGGTATCGCTGTTGCTGGCACACCTCTAACTATAACCCAATGTATACCTATCTCAATAGTTTAAGACATACGTCGGCTACCTGACGTTAAATCACTCTTTTCCAAAGGTCATCATACAAAGCTAGTGACATTTATATATGTGGATCATTAGATCGTTATAATAAATATTCTTGATAACGTTAATCCCGTTAACTACGTCATATTTGATTATACGTATATCATTTTTATCATTTCTCTTGTTTCTTTTTCTATTTGTTTTTTTTTCTTTTTTTTTTTTTTTTTTTTTTTTTGTAATTTATACATTACGTATAATATAACGGATTAATGCGAATGATGATAAATACATTTTTGAAATACTTATTAAATTTATTTCTTACACGTGTTATTGACATAGGTTGAATATTGTAAAAGGAAAATTTTAAATATATTATCCGATGACTTTCAATGATTTAATATTAAAAATTTAATATTAAAAATGGTCATGTATGTTTTATATTTGTTTAATAATTTTTTATATAAACTCTCGAATACCTTGATATAAAACGCTTTAATGTTTGATCGTATCGTAATTAATAAAGCAAATTTCTTTATGTCGAGCTATTACGTAAAACTTTCGAACAAAAGTAATTTTGCCTCTTTCTTTATTCGTTTTGCAAACTAAAATTAAGCACACTCTCGTAGAATATAAATCTAGAAGAAAGAAAGTCTTTACTTATTTCGTTAAAATATTCACCCTCTTCGCGCTCTTACAATAACTAAGTATATCTAATAAATTATCAGAGAAAAATGTTCTTCAATAAAATTTTCTTTTTTTTTTTTTTCCTTTTTTATTCGTTCAGAAGGAAAAAATAATTGCAAATATACAAATTGTAAATTTTTAATTAATTATACAAATAATTATCAGAATAACGTAATATTTTTACGAAATTCGATAAAGATTGATATCGAAATAAACGTATGTGTGTATGTGTGTGTGTGCGCTCGTGTGTGTGTGTGTATGCGTATTCTTTTCAATCAAACAAATCACATTTTATTGCAATAACAAAAACCATTTATTTTATAATTATCAAACAAATAATGGGGGCATTTAAAAATGATATCTATTTCTGTTTCTCATCAGTAATGCGTTAAATATTAACGAAAACATTCTACGAACATATGAAATAACAATAGAGAAATGGCGTATCTACCGACGAATCCTTTGTTAACTTAAACGTTTACTGGAAGATTTCAAGGATATTCAATCCGCTTCGAAGTTGTCTTTCAAATTGCTCGACTATAATTACAAAGTACTTGTCAGTTAAAATTGTCAAAGAGTGAAATCACTATC
>NC_060975.1:4024568-4027068 GCF_910589235.1 Vespa crabro
TTCTAGAAAATACTGGATAGATAGGTATATATTAAGTGGAAAATTCGCCTAGAAAGCTTTCGAGCTACGTCCTGTAGAAATTGCCTTCTCTCTTCGTTGGGCAAACGCCGTTCTGCCAAAGCGATACGTTCGTCCTTTGAATCTATGAATTCCAATATATACGTAAAGAAAGATACGTAGAGAGTCGTAGAGAAGTATATATATGTGTACATGTATATATGTATGTATACATGTGTGTGTATGTATACATGTGTGTGTGTATGTATTACCTTCTCTATCTGCCTCTCTCTCTCTCTCTCCCTCTCTCTCTCTCTCTCTGTATTTCTCTTTCTCTCTCTTATACGCTATCTCCGTTCCGTTAGCAACCACAATGGCTTTCGTCGATAATTCAATAGTGGTCTCGAATCGACCTCGATTATTTCTCGTGTTGGAAGGACCATGAAACTTGTAAGTCTTTCTCTTTCTCTCTTTCTCTCTCTCTCTCTTTCTATTTTTTTCTCTTTCTTTTTCTCTTTCTTTTTCTCTTTCTTTTTCTCTTCCATGCGTGTTTCTACTTTGTACAACCATACATGTATACGTAATACTATCTAACTACCTACACATTGTGTAAAAAACTGTCTGTATATGTGGGGTGGATACTTCAAAAAGAAAGAAATTGGAACTCGTGTTTTTAGCCGACTCGGAGGAGAAAAATCGAATCCTTCTATGCCCTGCGAAACTCCTTTCTGTCGCCGTTAAGAAGGACAGAAAGCATGAAAACGTTCGTCCTTGTTAGGATTTACTCTAGCTGTTCGTATAAAAACGGTGACGTTGGATCATCATGGAAAGGCGGAGGGAAGGGGAGCGGTGGTGCGGTGGTGCGGTGATGGTGGTGGTAGAAAACAGGATGGTAAAGGAGGGAAAGAGGGGGATAGAGAGGGTGGTAAAAGGGTTGGAGGCTGGTAAAGGTGGGGAGAAGAGAATGGTCTGTTCCATTTCAAGAGCAGACACGGGCGATTAGCTGGCTCTTGAAGTATCGTCTCTGTTTGCCCGGTAGTCGGGAAGCTGATTAACGACGGATGGACGCGAAAGCTCGCTTGGATTGGAAAAAGTCTTTGGCGAGGATGTGCTGGCGAGAAGGGGCAGGGGGAGGAGATAGGAGTAGGTGGCGGATGTTGAGAGGAGGAGGAAGGAAGGGACGAGACGAGGTTTAAAATGAACCGATTCGTGGAAATATTTACAACGAAACGAAACGATTCGATTACTTTTTCTCTTATTGACTTATAAAATACATCCTTTTTTTAAATAAAAAAGAAATAAAAATATATTTATTATAGGTATAAAATAAGGTTATGTAGAACAATGACGAATAAAATACTTCGGTGCTCTATATATATATATATATATATATGTGTGTGTGTGTGTGTGTGTGTGTATATAGGTATATACGATAGATATGTAAGAGATAAGAAGATCAAATGTCACAGATAGATAACTGTTACTTTGTTATAGAAACGAATACAATTTAGATAAAATCCTACAGAAATTTATATTATTGAAATTCGTTCGATCGTTGGAATCAGTTGGGGAAAAAAAAAAATCAAAGAAGATTTAATAAGAGAATCGTAAATGATAAGTTCTTATATTCGAAGAAGTATAAGATTAAAATAAGAAATAAGGATAAAATATAAATGATGGATCGAGAGAAAATAACGATCGAAAGTCGACGGTGGTGTCTACAGGAAGCTTGTTACTTTATTACGAGCGCTCCGCTGAGTTTTAATTTAAAGCTTGAGGAAATATTAAGACGGGACTTTTCATTAAATTAATTCGCTTAAACTCGAGCGAGCGGATACGATCTAAAAAGAGAAAAAAGACTAGAAATAAAGAAAGAAAGAAAGAAAGAAAGTGAGAGAGAGAGAGAGAGAGAGAGAAATAAAGAAAGAGAGATAAAAAAAAAGGAAAGAAGGTAGGTTAAACGGCTTCTTCTACTTTTGGTTGATTCTCGTTTGTGGCCACGTCTAAGGTAAATTACAACCAGATTGTGAGAATATGATAAGCAAGACATTAGCGGGCTTGCTTTTTAAATTTACCCGGAGAAATAGAGAAATAGAAAGTGGAAAGGGAGCACAAATTTAACATGCTCTCAAGGAAAAAACGAACGATCTTTCCTACTGGGAGAAACATTATCGCGACGAGATATACACTACCTCTGGAATGGAAAAATATCATAAATATTATATCTTATGATGGTGTAAGGAACGAACGGTCGCACTACGAATGAATAAAAAGTGTCGAGTATCTTTTTCTCGAGGTTGGAGAGAAGAAGCTGTTCGTGAGAGATCAAAGACCTTGTGCTCTTTCTCTCTCTCTCTCTCTCTCTCTCTCTCTCTCTCTTTCTCTCTGTCTCTCTCTTTCTTTCTTTTTCTCTCTTTCTCTTTTTCTATTTCTCGATGGATTCTCTCGTCTCGATATGTGAACCGAGGAGGTAAACTTTTCTAAGGAAAAGTATCGAGGAGTA
>NC_060975.1:4032068-4052192 GCF_910589235.1 Vespa crabro
TTTGCGTTTATATATTTTTTTGCTTGCTTTCTTTTTTCTTTTTCTTCTCTCTCTCTCTCTCTCTCTCCCTCTCTTTTTCTTTTTTTTTTAAGGTAATGCGATGATTCATTTTAATTTTGTTCCATCATTCCAGATGGAAGGAGAAGATAGTAAAGCCGTGCATTCTTGACGCTTCGAGCTATTTTTTGTACGTTTTTTTTTATCTTTTTCTTTTTTTATTTTTACAGGGAAGGCAAAAAAGCAAGATAAATGGGTGATGGACAAAAAAAAAAACAATAAAAACAAGAAAAAAAAAGACAAAAAGGGATTTGTGCTCTTTGCGAAGATGGTATTTCTGCTGAAAAAGATTGTTACGAAGTGATTTGCAAAGTTTCAATCTGAGAATTTCTTTCAAGAACGTAATTTGAAGAAGAAGAAGAAGAACGAACGAACGAACGAACGAACGGTAAGATCTTTCAATATTGATGATGAACAAATCAAAAGAACCATTGAGAATAATCAGCGTTATATGATTCGCGAAATAATATTCGAGGCGCGTGCATATTCACGAATATTTAACACGCTTGATGTCGGGTCAATTATATATATATATATATATATATATATATATATATATATATATATATATATATGTATGTGTGTGTGTGTATAATAATTTGTGCATGGCACCGGAATAAAATCGTTGTTATTGGTTTGTTATGGTATCGTCGATCATCGATGATTTCCATAGTGCCATTGGCAAGTTGAGCGTCGGTCCGTCATTGATGTGACCGTTCTCCACCGTCTCCCATCTACAACCTCACACCTTTCTCCCTCCTCCCTAACGGCATTCAATGTGTTAATAAGCTGGATTATTAATTGAGCTTAAATTTTCTGAACAAGCCAATACATCAAAAGTTATTATCATCTAATTATAGTGCATTCGCAATATATTAATATTACCAATAAACGTTGTTTGATTAAAAAGAAATAGAAGGGAAGTAGTATTATTGATTGATCTCAATTGTACGTTCGGTATAAAGATAACGAACGATAGAAAAATATAATAACAATAATAATAATAATAATAATAATAATAATAATAATAATAATAATAATAATAATAATAATAATAATAATAATAATAATAATAATAATAATAATAATAATAATAATAATAATAATAATAATAATAATAATAATAATAATAATAATGACAATAATAATAAAAAGAAAAAAAACCAGAAAGAAAAAGGACGACGATTTATTAGATGCATATTCGTCATTTGGTTCTAACAAAAACAGATTCTAATCTTAAAACTTTGTTATTTTTTAATCGATAGTGATGTTGACTAAATGCATTTTTTCTTTTCTATTAATTTTTTTTTAATTAAGTTTTATCTTAATTTTCCGTTATTTCTCGTTTGCGCGACATTCGTAAATATATTTACTAATAAACAAATATTTTATAAAAATGATGTAGGATCATTTTTTTTTTCATCTGCTCGCAATATTTGATTATTTATTCGATCTATTAGGTGGATCGCAAAGTAATGTCGTTTCTGCGTATGTCGATATTTGTTGATTGTTAAAAATTGTTAAAAATTTATTTGTTTGAATTTAATTTAAGAAAGCGACATTACTTTCGGTCCTCCTAATAGATAGCCGAAAGTCGATTTTTATCCAAACTAATTCTATGTAAAAATGAGTTGTTATTTGAAAAAGTTAAAAAGAGACAAGCAGGGGTGAGGAGGAGTGGAGAGAAGTAATAAATCGAAAATTTGTTTTTCTATTTTCTTCTTTTTTTAAGATAAAATAAATTTCTGTTTAGTTCGAGATGATCATTTTTTCTTTTTTCTTTCTTTTTTTTTTCCTTTTTTTCGGTAATAATTAGTTATAACTGATTCGAAAGCTTTAAGTTTTATTTTTAAAGCGATCAGTAGTCGAAATAATGACTCGAAATAAAAAAAGTATTTGATAATTATCTAATAAAAGAAAAGATTTGAATTTTAATGAAAAATTTATTTTTGTCAAATATTATTATATTATTGAGTTAAAGGAGATTACTCATAAGAACAAGCGGGAATTAACACAAGTTTTAATTATTAATTAACTTTAGACTGAATTTAACTCTTAACACTATATATATATACATATATATATATACATATATATGTACATATAATTAATATCAGTGTCGTTGTAAGTAAAAAGACAGAATATGGTGATATAAAAAAAATATGATAAAAATCGAAAGGAAAGTAGGTCAAGGATTCAGGCCCAGGTATGTATACACGAGTTCTTCCCTAAAGAAAAAAAATGATCATAAAAAGAGGAATACTTAAACACGACCATGGACATAACCATAAAGACGAAAAATATGTACAATGAAAAAAATTCGAAATGCTATATTAAATAAGGTAAAATCTTATTGACATAGCTGTAATACGTTGCATTTATAATTTTAAATTATAATAAATTTTTAATTTATTACAATTATAATTTATTTTATATATATATATATATATATATATATATATATATATATATACATATAAAATTAATTCTATTTACTTTCTTTTTTGCTTTCTACATATTATATATTCATAAAAACAATTAAGAGGTTCAAAAAGAATTTTTTTTTTAATCATTATCATTAAGTTAAAATATAACAAATAAATAACATGGATGCCAAATTCGAATCAATTAAAGAGGAAAAATAATTTTGATTAACTGGCATCAAATTACTTTATATAAAATCGAACAATATTTATTGATAATTCGATGACAAACATGTTATAATATTTCTGTTGTTATAAGGATTAATATATATGATCGAACGATTATGAAACATTTATAAGAATAATAAAAGTAGATCAAGAATATATCCAATGATTAAACGATTAATTCTCAAACAAAGTGATAAAATGAATTCTCAAAGATCTTTTAAACAAACACTCAAACTAAGGATTTAACCAAACGCATGTAATATTAATTTAAATATCCACTTCGAACATTCCTTTTTTCCTTTTTCTTTTTTCTCAAAAATTATTGCGTTATTTTATGCGAACTCATATTAGAAATATCCGTGACACATAGAATGTATATGAACAATGTATTCATGACATATTCATGGCAAGATAAAAACATCCAATTGCATTTATAAGTTTCTTTTAAATTTCCGTATATTTTTTATCCTATCAAAAGGATATCACAAGAGTCCTTGACTCATCCTTTCAAATTTCAGAAATCGAAGAAACGGAAAATAACCTTCGTGAACAAGGATCTCTAAGTTCTTTAGGACTTCCTTATTACGAATTTTTCAATAGAATAAACTATCGATAGAATTCCATCGGAATTTTCTTTATCATTGTGATGACGTATTAACTATTTCAACTATTGGTCATTCTAAAATATATTAGAGATAATATAATAAAGAGAAACGGAAATATGAAAGTAGAGAAAAACCGTACAATATGGAAAACGATAACGCTTGCCTACTATAAGTTTACTATGATATGTGTGCGGTTTTGTAAAACTTTTACACGACTGACTAAAATCATGCCACGTTTGTGGGAAAACCTACGAAAAATCATGACGGAAGGGAAAAAAATGGAATCGTTTTTTCTCTCTCCCTCTGTCCACCCTCCTCTCTCTCTCTCTCTCTCTCTCTCTCTCCTTCTCTTTTTCTCTTATTCGTGTAATACGACAAAATTTACATAAAACTTTTATTTCTTTCTTTCTTTCTCTAGGTTGGACGTATGTATGTATGAAAAGCATAATAAAAGAACGACCACGAAGTTTTGAAATAACGAGAGACGACACCAAAACTCGTGTTCGTTCTTTCTCTCTCTCTCTCTCTCTCTCTTTTTCTATTTCTCCCTTTCTCTTTCTTTTTTCTATTTCTCTCTCTCTCTCTCTCTCTCTCTCTCTCTTTCTCTCTCACTCTCTTTATTTCTCATATACACATAAATACATACGTGCTCGCTCGCGTCGGTGGATATTATCAATTTACAAAATTTACTCGGTTCGCGAGAAATTATTCGACCGTAACAAATGCTTGGCCGTTGCTGGAAACGAGATGTTCCACCAGGGTAAAAGAGAACATTTGAGAAACGAGACAGATATAAAAAAAAAAAAGATATAGAGAGATAGATAGATAGATAGATAGATAGATAGATAGATAGATAGATACATAGATACATAGATAGATAGTTAGATAGATAGATATAGATAGATAGATAGATAGATAAATAGAGAGAGAGACAGAGAAAAAGAGAGAGGAGGAGAGAGAGAGAGAGAAAGAGAGAGAAAAAAATATATACATATGTCACAGTTCTTTTTTCCAACAATGTTGTGTTCTTTTCTATAATATTCATCGTAAAAAATTCAAATCTAAAAAATACATTAAATCAACAGGATATCTCTTGACATACCTGCTGATCTTCAACGAGCGGGATACCTTTAAAAATTAAATTTTCATTGGTCACACAGAGTTTTTTTTTTTTATCTGCGATATTTACGTTTACTGGGATAATTTAAATGCGCGAAGAAGAACGGCTTGATTAAGGGAAAGACCTCTGACCTCTCGCTTTTCTGAAGAGAAAGAGAGGGAGAGAGAGAGAGAGAGAGAGAGAGAGAGAGAGAGAGAGAGAGAGACAGACAGACAGAGTAAACGTTGAAAATTTCGGTTGAAAGGATTTAATCATCTTAAGTCATGTTGAATTATACGTGAAAGAGAAGGATAAAAAATATGAAAGAAAAAAGGAAAGAAAAGGACAAAAAAAAAGAAAAAAGCACGGAATGAAAAATCGTTAGACTTCGTTTCGCGTTAAAAAGATAAAGACAGATAGATAGACAGATACAGAAAGAGAGAGAGAGAGAGAGAGAGAGAGAGAGAGAGGAAGAGAGAGTGAGAAAGAGAGAGTGGAACCTTTCGGAGCGAGAAGCAGTCGGGCAAGTTAATTCGATTTTCTTCCTGCGAACGTAAAACGCGCAGCATCGCGATTTCAAAGAGATACGAAAAGGAAAATCTTTCGTAGGACTTCACGAACGTTCCTTTTTTCGTTTCCACTAGCGTCCCACGTCGTTCGCATTCGCATTCCTGAAAGCCAAGCGTTCTCCTATTTCTTTTTGGTATTTTTAAGGACGAAGAAAGAGAAAGAGAAAGAGAAAGAGAAAAAGAAAGAGAAAGAGAGAGAAAGAGAGAGAGAGAGGGAGAATGTTTCTAGTGCATACTATTGCTTTGGTATCTCACGAATAGGTCGGTAAAATTTCATGTAAAGAAAAACAAAGGAAAATACATTGGTATATTTACCGTCATTGTAATCTCTAAGTTTATAGTTTCTCACGGGAAATTTAAGTTAAATTCAATTTGAATATATCGGTGTAAGAAGAAAAATAAATATATGGTACAATAAGAGAAAAATATCTATTCGATACAGATTGATACTGAGTAAAGGGGAGAAAAAGAGAAAGATAGAGAGAGAAAAAGAGAAAAACAGAGAAAGAAAGAGAGAAAGAGAGAGAGAGAGAGAAAGAATAAAAGAGGAAGAGAAAAAAGGTTAAAGGGCTAAACTTTTGCTCTGGCAAAGAAGAAGGCGAAGAAACAGAAAAAGAGAAAGAAGGATAAGAAGAATATCAAGATTTAAAATAGCACGTACGTATCGTATTCCATGGTCCGAAGTGATAGATCGTAAAGTCTGTTTTACAAACGTTATTGTTGGTGTTACACTACCACCATTACCACCACCACCACCACTACTACTACTACTGCTACTACTACTACTACTACTACTAATTTTACTACTACTACAACTAATATTACTACTACCAGTGGTAGTATTGTGATAATAGTAGTAGTAATATTATTATTAGTAGTAGTGATAGTAAACGAGTAAGTTGGTAGATATAAAAGAGAGTATCTACATTTAGATGACTGCATCCTGATGTTACTAATATTATTATTTGTAGTAGTAGTAGTAGAAGTAGTAGTAGTAGTAGTAGTAGTAGTAGTAGTAGTACTAGTAGTAGTAGTACTAGTAGTAGTAGTAAAAGAAGTAGTAGTAGTAGTAGTAGTACTAGTAGTAGTAGTAGTAGTAGTAGTAGTAAAAGAAGTATTAGTAATGGTAGTAATACTAACGGCGAAGTTGGTAAGTCCAGAAGAGAGTATCTACATTTAGGTGGTTGCACCTTGGTGTAACGTTTCATTGAACGTGCGAGTAGGCGAACAGGCGAATGCAAGTAGTGAAGGCTAAGCGAGGATGAGGAGAAGGAAAAGGAGAAGAGGGAGGGGAGGAGGAGGAGGACTCCAGTCAGTAGTGGTTCTCTATCTGTACGTTTCTGGTGAGCCGAGAAACGGAAGGGTCTGTGACCTCGTAGAACGGAGCTATAGGTCAGACTAGGTAGCTACGATAGCCAGCTTAGCTGGCTACGCTCCAAAACACTCCTGCTGTACGCCCTCTATCTGCCATCTCACAGAGAGAGAGCGAGCGTGAGAGAGAGAGAGAGAGAAAGAGAGAGAACAGCTTGGCTCGCAGAGAAGCTCGCGCGATATTGCGCTTCGTTCTCCTCTACACCCTTACTCTTACCCTTACCCTTACCACTACTACTACTACTACTACTACTACTACTACTACTGCTATTACTACTACCACTACCAACAATCACTACTACTACTCTTCTTTCTACTACAGTTATTCCTGCTGCAGCGCTCTTACTCCTTTTCCCGCCAAGCATGCATCTATAGTTTACCTACTCTATTCTAGTTCTTGTCCTTCCTCTCGTTTCTCCTACTCTTTCTTCTCTTCCTTCTCCTTCTTCTCCCTCTTGTTCCTTTTTTTCTTTGAATACATGCGAGGATGATGACGACGAACCGATTTCTCTATCCTTCTTTCTCTCTCCTTCTCTCTCTCTCTCTCTCTCTCTCTCTCTCTTTCTCTCTCTACTCCCTTGCATTATCTAGCCCTCTTTTATCCCCCTCTGCCTCATTTGATCTTCTCCCCTTCTTCTATAACACGTAACCCACGATCGTCCGTTCTCCACCTGTCGCTCTCGACGAACAAACTTTTTTTTATCTCCGACATCTACGTAAGACTGAGCGAATGAGAGAGAGAGAGAGAGAGAGAGAGAGAGAGAGAGAGAGAGAGAGGCGGTCCCTCTCGGCGTTGTATATGAAAGTGCTTCTTATCTAGTTTTTGCTTCCCTTTTTGTTTATTTTCTTCTTTTTTTTTTAATTTATTAGAGAGACAGAGAAAAAGAGAGAAAGAAAGAAAAAAAGAGAGAGAGAGAGAGAGAGAGAGAGGGAGAGATAGATAGATAGAGAAAGAACACTTTACAGTGTATTTTGTAGAGCAGTTGAATGTAATATATGCAATGGTGCATTTCTTTGCATTGTTCTTTTTTTCCCCTTTTATAATTAACTACCAAATTCATATAAAAAAAAAAGAAAGAAAAGAAAAAAGAAACGAAAAAGAAAATTGTCGGATTTCAAAGTTTTTTCGGGGATCATAATTACCATATAGTAATTTTCATCGGCGTAAAGCTATTTTTCTTTGCTTCATATATCGTCATAAATTGATGAAAGGATTGACAAAGTTAAATTTTCTATTAATAAATTTGTTTCCGTGTATTCCGACAAATTGACGGATACGTTTACATAAACGCAACAACTGGTAAGGGAACGCGAAAAATTGAAATTGGGGAATGAAATTTTGTGTAAACGTTTCTACTCCATAAGAGAAGAAGAAGAAGAAGAAAAAAAGAAGAAGAAGAAGAAGAAGAAGAAAAACTCTTCCCTTCCCTGATCTCCTCTACTTTCGCGGTTTAAGCGACGTTTTCCTTTGGAGAAGACGCTTCAACTTTACTTTTCTTCGAAAATCTTCTTTGAAGTTTCCACGACGCTGTCGCAGTGAATAGGCAGAGCGTATAGGCGTTGAATAATACGATTAACGTTTAAACTTAAACGATCGAACTTCTTACGTTAGACTGAAAGACCTAAAGAAAGAGAGACGAAGATAGAAGAGCCAGAGACAGGGATAAATAGATAGATAGGGAGAGAGAAAGAGAAAAAGAGTAAGAGAGAGAAAGAGAGAGAGAGAGAGAAAGAGAAGAAGAGAGAAGAGAGAAAGTATATATAAGAGGAAGAGAGGTAGATAAAGAAAGAAACGGTAGGTATGTAGATATGTGTATATACATATATATATATATATATATATATATATATATATATATATATATATATAAGAGAAAGACAGAGACACTTAATTCTCTTAAATTCAAATTTGCTGCACGCAAAGTAAGTAGGTATGCAAGGGTTTCATTCGAAAATAAGAGAATTCCAAGAAACGTTCAACAAAATTAGTGAAGATTTATTTCTACTTGAAAAAGATATTCTATATATATATATATATATATATATATATATATATATATATATATATATATATATATACATATTTTTCTGTTCCTTTCTCTATCTATTCAGTATAAAGATCGACCTCGTGTACCGCATATACGTTTATATACATTATCTTTCTTCTCTTAAAGAACTTTTCCGCAAAACTTCGCGTTCGTTTCTTATCACCATCACCAACACTACCATCATCACCGCCAACACCAACACCATTACTACTACCACTGGCAGCATCATTACCACCAGCAGCACCATCAGCTACCATCATGATGGTGTGTGGTACGGGTACGGGTTCATATAAATAGGTCGTAACATTCGCGCGATAGAATTATTATCCGGAATTCATGGATGATATAGTTCGACTCATATCGCATGCTCGCATATGCATGCAAACCTTTGGGTACAACACGAGCAACCAGAAGTAAAGGGTGTGCATACCTCAAACCAGGGTATAGGTAGGTAGGTAGCTAGGTAGGCACATAGGTTGGTTGGTTGGTTAGTAGGTTGGTTGGTAGGTAGGTAGGTAGGTAGGTAGGTAGGTAGGTAGGTAGGTAGGTAGGTAGGTAGGTTTTAGGTATCTTGCCTATCGAATTTCTAAACGGGAAACTATTGTCTTACGTTGCATGCTTTACTAAGGAGAAACCCTCTCTCTCTCTCTCTCTCTCTCTCTCTCTCTCTCTCTCTCTTTCGATCTCTCTCGATCTTTCGATCTCGTTCTCTTACATACTCTCGTACGATCAAGGTAAATTTATCACTCCTATCCAGAGATCCTGCCAGAGATCGTTTTAATTTCCTCTCTAGTTTTATCGACCTAACGATAATCTAAACGAGTTAATAAAGATTCAAATGTTTTTTTTCTTTATTCTTAAGTCGAACGAGATCTATGTAAATACATATATATATATATATATATATATATATATATATATTAAATTTATATATAATAATATTTTTAATAAATTCATTGAACGATAAAATGAAATAAACGAGATATATATTACCGCGATTAATTGAACAAAAATCAATTTTGAAGTTTTGATTGATTGGCCAAAGAGGAATTGATCTCGATATGTTAGATAAGTAAGCAAGTCGATTTCTTATGGGAAAGTTAGACTTCTTAACTATTTTTCGATAACTCATACGTCTTACTATTTCAAAAATCATGAACGTTTATCGATCCCAACATCAAAAAGTGGGTCGGCCTACAAACTTTTATAAGGATTCGCACGTATTCGATAAGAATATAAAAAGGAGAGAAGAGGTTTAACATCGAAGAAAGTAACTAGGCCAAAAGATACTAATTTATATTATTAGCAGAGAATAAAATGATAACTTATAATACATACGTACGTACGTACATACGTTTGATTCTTCGATAATCCATCGTATTTTTTTTTTTTTCTTTTTTAATTAGACACATTCACGTGCTTATTAAATATATATATATATATATATTTATTTATTTATTTATTTATTTATTTATGCATATTTAATGTAAATGATATTCTCTTAGTGTCTTCTCTTATAAATTCACAATGGGATTCTCGTTCCACGTTCCTCTTTTCGAACGGTGTAATTTGCCGGATTCGCAGCTATGCGAAACATTAGTACATCCTCGGTCTCTGGCATTTGCCAAGGCAGGCTTGGTGTGGTGGTTGGCTCGTCGAGAAGCGCGCGATATTACTTCCTGGCATCTACTTCCGCTACTCTAACTCTCTCTCTCTCTCTCTCTCTCTCTATTTAAAGCCACCTAACGCGTACCACCACCTTTCATATTCTCGCTGGAAACGAACCGCAACGTTGGCTACGTTGTTCTTCGCCAGACAAATTTTCCCGACTGTGTGCGTACTACCTTTATGCTCTATCTCTTTCTTTCCTTTCGTTTTTGTTTGTTTGTTTGTTTCTTTTGTTATGTTTTTTTTATCTCACCCTCCCCCATCCGCCCCCGCCCCCGCCCCTTGCCCCTCTCCAACGTCGTCATCCTAAACCAGTATCTCGTATTTAGTTTATATCATTTAACCCTACTTCTTATCATTTTCACAATTCTACGGATAATTATATATGAATCGTTTTATTATTTCACATATAGGATATATTTATATCGATTATATTGTATACGAGATTAATACGGGTTAGTATAATAATTTTAATACCTTTTGATTTTATTAATATTCGATTACGTTTTGAATATCGGTAAATACTTATACGATTGTAATTAATGAATTCGTTTATACTCTTCTATCATTATCGACGCTATTAAATAATTATTATTAATTATTTATGATATTAATATGTTTGTTTATTGTCGAAAAGAAAAACAAAACAAAAAAAACAAGCACGAGAAGGAATGATTCCCAAAGGAAATAATTTAACTTTGTTTTTTCTTTTTTGCAATTTTATTTTTTAGTTTTTGTATTTATTTATTTATTTTTTTTTTTCTCTCTCTTTCCTTTTTATGATAGAGCGATTTCATTAACGCGACGAATATTTTGAAAAAAGATAAAAAGAAAGAGGAGGAACAAGAAGAAGAAAGAAAAAGAAAGAAGAAGAAGAAAGAAGAAGAAGAAAGATTACAAGAGTGTAAAACGATCAATCAAATCCCAAGGATCTATAAATTCCCCCGTTATGTCTGCGTTAAACGGAGCCAGAGCTGCTCGCTCGGTTAAAGAAGGAAAAACGTTTTTCGCGTTTGGAAGATTAATTATAGTTACTCGCGGGCGAGCGAAGGCATCCGGGCATGTTCGGCGACCATATCGTTGTTAATTAAAAATGGCGGCTAAAAACGTGTGTACGACTATACCAGATAAGGATGTTGAGACTAACGATTTATTATATAATTAATAATTTTCCTAATTTCCAAGATATTTGATTCTATCTCTTCAAATGATATCGTTATATATGCTAATATACAAAATGTCTTACATATATTTCCTTTGATTATGTTCTACAAATTAATTCATATATATTAAATAAATTTCGGAATAATATTTTAATATGCATATATATATATATATATATATATATATATAAAATAAATTAATTTAAATACTTTAAATAGATAAATATTTTAATTTATTAATATATATTTAAAAGAATTCATAAGTAACATTTAATAAAATAAATTAATGTCCTTTTGCTTTGTTATTGCAGGACACCTGTATAAATTAATTAATTTTCCCTTAGCAAGGAAGAAGCATTCAAAGCAGAGAAGAACTCGACATCCGATGTTGATTCCGGATCAACGTGTTTTGCCAGTCCGAAACAACTTGATTTCTCGTTGCACATGTGATATTACTTCGTAGTGTTTACTGACGTTTCAGCGATGTTAAATATATATATATATATATATATATATATATATATATGTGGGTGTATATATGTAAGTAGAACATGATATTTACCAAAAAGTTTTCCGAAACTCTTTGAACTGTTTTACGGACTGATGATCGCTTCGTAGATATATATTATATTTATATAAGTATATAAATATATTTAGATATAGTAATTATCGGGGAAAAAAAGTAGTAAAACGTTAAACTTTTATTAATGACGGTGTATACAAGATTTCGTCCAACACGTAATGAGCCGAAGAAAAGACTGACAGGGATGTGAAACTAAGAAAGTAAAAAAATGATGAATAACCTTGCTTAATCTATAGCTAAATGTGATAAAGGATGACATTTTAGTAATTTCCAACAGTTATTAAATAGATTGATATTTATATAGTTATTAAATATATTTTATGTGTGGTTATTACAATAAATATTATTATAAGTTATTGAATATTATATATATAGTTTATATATATATATATAAATTTATTTAATAATTATATATATGTATATATTATATATATATATATTATATATAGTATATTAGTTTTATATATATATATATATTTTATATATTATATGTATATATATATATATATGTATAATATATAAATATAATACAACTATAAGTAAAAAAATAAATAATAATAATAATAATAATAATAATAATAATTAAAAGTTTTTTGAAATGATATAAAACGTTTAAAATTTCCAAGTTAATGGAAAAGAGTAAAATCAATTGTTGAAAGAATCGTGCATTGCACAGGTATAATGTTCGATGTTATAACGAGTCTCGTTGAGCGGTCATAACACGCGACGTGTTATTTCGCGGGGTTGGCCAATGAAATGGCCGTTTTAAAAGCAGCCCCGCGAATCTGTCACGTGCAGAAAGGCATTTCTCTTTCTCTATCTCGTTGGTTGGCTGGTTAGTTGGTTCGTTCGTTCGTTCGTTCGTTCGTTCGTACCTTCGTTCATTCGCTTATTCGCGATATCGCGAGAGCTCATCGCGTGACCGCGTGAACCTACGTAATTATGTTAAAGCTCTGACATCGAGAAACCGGAATTCACAGAATCTTTCCGTAACTTTTTCTCACTTCGAACATGTACCTCGTTTAATACGATCAACGATATTCGGTCTAACGAGCCAACAAAAGAAAGAAAAAAAAAAAAAAAAGAAAAAAAAAGAAAAGAAAAGAAAAAAGAAAAAAAAGATGAAAAGAAAAAGAAAAAAGAAAGGTGTAAATATATCAAACACCATCTTTGTAATTTCAAATTATATATAATGATATTCATTTCTTTTTGCTTATCAGCTAAATAACCCAAGTAAGTGTTATATTAATTGAATTTTCATCAGTATTGTGTTAGACAATTTAGTAATTAGCTTTGAAATAATAACGCATTAGAGAATATAATGAGATTATATATTTACTTTGTAACCATTATCGGTAAAGCTATCTAAATCTTCTTAAATACTTGAAACCATTAACAGGTCGTATATCTTCTTTTTTTTTTCATCGAAGAAAAACATCAATTGTCTTTCTTCTTTACGAAAATATTTCACTTAATTGTTTTTTTTTTTTTTTTTTTTTAACTTCGGACACATTTATTTTAATGCGATCGTCGATAATCGGGTTTTAACGAGCTAACGACAGGGAATACAGTACAAACACACATACATATGCGTGTTTGTGTGTGTATTTGTGTGTGAGTGAGCGTGTTTGTGTACTAATACAATAATAAAAAAGGAAATAGGAAATAGAAAGAAAGAAATAGTACAGATATAATTCACCATTATAGTAAAATATTAGAAATATATTTTACTACTATTTTTAATATATTATTATAGTACAAAATGTTTACTAATATATATATATATATACTTTTTCGTTTTCTCTATTATATCATAATGTAATATTTCTATATATCCAATCAATTTTAGTTTATAATTATAATAAAAAAAAATGAATATATTTATTTTTAAAAAATAGTAAAAATATATTCCATCATTTCTTTTCAATATATTCGTATGTTTAAAATTAACATACTATCGAAAAGATATTATTACGATTATTTTTTAACTCGTCAAGAAATTCATTTAGATAGCGAAACTTATAGATTACAATATCTTTTGACAAATGTCGAAGATTGATATAATATTTTCTACAAATATAATATCTTCATAATACACAAAAGAAAAAGAAAAACAAAGAAGAAGAAAAATCAAACGTTTTTTTTTTTTTAATTAAAAGAATAAATCGCTCGTTGTTCTTTAAGAAATAGATAAATACTGGGGGGTGTTCGTTTATTACCGATTCGCGTTCGAGTTCCCGATAAAAAAAAAAAAAAGAAAAAAAAAGGAGAAAAAGAAAAAAATAGAAAGAAAAAAAGAACAAAATCAGAGCTATCACGTTAAATCGTGATCGAGCAAAGTTGTCAGTTTAGTTAATTTCAGAAAAAAATTATCCGAAACGATCGTTCTCATTCTATATATAGATCGATGTTGTTGCTGTCGATTCTCTCGAATATCTCGATTTGAATATTGTCTCGCTTCCTACTGTTTACCCGAGGCTATGTAACTCCCGTATTATCTGCCTTTCCCTCCGTGACCTGACGTATCACAGAGTGAGAGAAAGAGATAGATGGAGAGAGAGAGAGAGAGAGAGAGAGAGAGAGAGAGAGAGAGAGAGAGAGAGAGAGAGAGTGTATGAATGAGACATAGAGAGACAGAGAGACATAGATAGAAAAAAAATCGCACGTGGGAGGGTGAATCGTCATTGGCAATTATTGCATGCGCCACCGCGAACGAGCCATCCTTTCTCATTCCATTGCTCCTTCTCTACCCTTTGACCCCCTCCTCACTCATCCCTTTTCCATTCTATCCTCCTACTACGACCGCCGCCACCCAACCGACCATCCAACCCACTCATTCTCCCTCCCTCCCCGTCGTACGATCAATACCCGCGATAATTTCGTTGCCGGGAGCGTTATATCTGCGCTTAAAGTCCGACGACATTGATAAAATGCGTTCACTACCAACCCACCCTCCTCTCATCCCCATTCACCCCTTATCCCCCTACTCTCTTTCTCTATTTCTTTCTCTCTCTCTCTCTCTCTCTCTCTCTCTCTCTCTCTTTATCGCTGCACTTCGTTCTCCATAGAGTTCTAGCGATAAATAAATTAAAACTATTAGCCGTTGGCATAACGAACGCCACTCGACAAAGGCCGCCGTGATTAACGTTCTCCTCTTCGATAGTAGCACGATAACGTAGCATGATCTCTCAATCCGCATGCTCCATTGAAATAATTCGTTAGCCCGGTAAATTCAAAAGTTTCAAAATAATGATCGATCGATCGATATATATATATATAGTATTGGGTTATTAAGAAATGGATTGTTAATCGCATTCTTCGTCGAAAATTATTCGTTAGAGGGATAAATTCGAAAGTTTTGGAAAAGGGTTGTTGTCGATCGATATCGAGCGTTATTAAATTTTTTCATTAGTATTATACATATTTCTTTGATAGATATTTAATATCAAAATATATATGTATGTATGTACGTACGTACGTATGTATGTTTCTATGTGAATGTAAGCGTATAAGGATATAAATTAAAAAATGTATAAGCCTATCGGTTTTGTGATTGAATATTTGAAACGTGTAATTTTTGATAAAGTATTTCTGATTGTTGTCCGTTTATTATTCTTTTTTTTTTTTTTTTAAATTTAACGATTCGTTTAATTTAACGATTGAAATTGAAATCGGATTGGAATTGAAAATGAGAAATAATCGTCACTAACTTTACCGACGACCCGATATATTATCATTTTCAAAAACAATGGATAATATTCTTTCTTTCTTTTTTATCTTTTTTTTTGTCTTTTTTTCTTTTCTTTTTTTTGTTACGCGTTAAAATATCCCTGCGGACGTGCAATGCAACAACAAACGGTTTAAAATTGATCGGTCGTTTAAATCTCACATTAAACACGTTCGATCTTTGAATATTGCATATCATACATATAACATCTACATATATGCATATGTGTGTATGTATGTGTATTTATATATATATATATATATATATATATATATATATATATTTATATATATATATATTTAGGAACGCGGTAATATTCAAAATTACGAAACAATAATTAATCAACACGAAGTAATTATCATCTTTATAGAATATAGAAATTCTCTCTCTCTCTCTCTCTCTCTCTCTCTCTCTCTCTTTCTATTTGCCTTTTTCCCCTTATATATTAATTAATAATATCTCCATTTTAAATTTTGAATGATTTAAATCTGCTCTTCGATCGATTTAAATCTCTCCCCGTTTTTCTCAAATACGCAAAACGCTTGATTTCGAAATATCGCAACAAATCAATCCATCCTATTTCATCGTAACGTTTGCGCGACTTGCGAACTGAAATCCGAAGAGATTTGTCGGGTTTCGTATAAAAGGGATTCGTGAGAGGACGTGAACGATTGAATTTTTAGGTCGAGCCTGAGTACGTAGACAACGGGTATGAAATATTATTTTCATGTACCTTCTCAAACATTACAGAAAAATAAAGAAAAACAATATTGTACATTTATGTAGATACGCATATCTAGGTATATTGCATTTGTATATATTTATGTCTGTCTATATGAGAGTGAGAGAAAGAGAGAGAGAGAGAGATTGTGTATGACTGCGCGTGTGTGTGTGTGTGTGTGTATGTGTTAGTCGTATGCATAAGTAAACAAATTGCACGATGCATCGTTGGAAACGCGAAATGCGTTGAACAAATCGCCGGTACGAATAGATAACGATTATCTCTTCTTTCTCACGCCCTCTCTCTATCCCTCTCTCTCTCTCTCTTTCTCTCTTTCTGCCAGTAGTAGTAGTGTGATGTCCGCTCCGATGTCAGCCGTAACTGGAAATCGCGTTTAAAGGCAGGGCCGCGGGTAAATGCAGGAAAAATACGAGTCACCGAGCCAGTAAACAGCCAATCGATCGATCTCGCTTCGCGGTGAGTCGTGTGCTAGGCAAAGCGGATCAACCATTTCGTTCCGACACGATTCATTCGAATATGTCGCACGCAAAATTTTATATGTATATGTATATATTATATATATATATATATATATATATATATATATATATGTATGTATGTATGTATAAATATAAAATATTTTATATGCATATAATTTATATATATATATATATATATATATTTTTTTTTATGTTATATTACATATATATTTCTTTTTTCCTTTCTTTTTTTCTTCTTTTTCTTTTTCGTTATCGTTCTTTCTTTATATTTAGATATAAGATTAAAGAAAAGAAAGAAAGTGAAAAATCAAATCGAAGTTTTTATTTAACTATACTAATCTCCTTATTAAAAGTTTCTTTCTTTAAGAGATTAAAGAAAAATATTAATAATAAAATAAGAAAATTGATATCGTTATTAGATGAATATATATATATATTTTTTTTTCTTTATTTTTTCGTTCACGTCTTTTTTTATATCTAGAAATCTTAAAAATAAGAAAAAAAAAAGTAGTGAAACATTGGATAGTAGTTTTGACATGATTCTTTATTAATTTTTTTAATAAAACTTTTTCTTTCCTTAATGAGAAAAGTGTTAAAGAAAAATATTAATAATAAGAAAACACAAATTTGACAATATTATAAAAAAAAAAAAAAAAAAATGAAATTAATTGATATACCAACGATTATAATTACCGTCTAATAAATATATCATATATATTATATATCATTTACATTTTAAATTATATACACTCGTTTGTATATGCTAAAGAAAAAAAAAACAAAAAGATAAATGATCGTCTATATATATTTCTAATTTTTTATTCATTTATTTATTTATTTATTCATTTATACATATATATATATATATATATATATATATATATATATATATATATATATATAGATCTTTTTGGATGAGTCTAGAGTAATAAAGTTTGACGTGTGTAATATTAAAAATAAAAACAATATGTTGTCCTATGTCATTCCCTACGTTTTTATTACAAGACGTTATCTTCGATCAAGCATGCTTTTCCGAGAACATCGTAGCAAACTCATCGTTCATTCGTTATGATACCTATTAATGTCCCTGATATCTCGCAAAAATAACGACGTATCAGCTTTAGTTCCTAGTAGGAAAACTCTAGATAACAGAAGAAATATTTTATAAGATAACGAATTGTCAGATAAGATATTACTTTTGATTCTAAGAATTTTTTTTATCAATTAATTTATTCCAAGATATTATGTTTTATCTCGTATAGATTACGTCGATCATTAGTTATTTATGTATATTCATTCAATTTACTGTCTAAAAATAAATCTGAGTATAGTCAGCGAAAAAAAAAGGAAATATAAGCGAATAACAAATCAAAACGATGAAAGAAGGATTACAAGGACTCTTAGAACATTATAATATGACTAGGTGATGGAATAGTACAAATTTCTTTTTTTTTTTCTTTTTTTTTTCCATACAGATTATTAGATTATGTAATCGCAAAGATCACGAAAATGTAAATTTAAAATGCTAGCAAAAACTCGTCTGGCCTTGAGAGATCATACAATGGGGAAAAGACAGAAAGGGAATGACAAAACGTTCGTTTTATTTTTATTATATGAAAAATAAATTTTAATAAAATAATGATAATAAATTATAATACTAATGAAATCATAACGATGAATAATTATTATTCGTTCATGATAATCTTATCAGTTGAACGATTTAACAAGGCAATTGGAACGGTCAAGTTTATAGGATTACACGTTCCGATATTTATCATACATTAATAACAATAAAATTTTAATTCCTAAGACTTTATCAATTTTCAAACGATAGATATAAGAATATGATCAAGTATGTTTAAAAGCTAACTAAAAGCTAATTATAATTTATCAAAAGTGACAATATTATCTTATAAACATTAGCCACGTTCTATAACAAAACGTTATCAAATACTAAATGTTTTTAGATTTTCATGCTGATCAAAAAATGAAAAAAAAAAACGAAGTTTGTTAGTTGCATTCATCAAAATGAAAATTAATATCGTTTCAATCCAATATTTTCAATTTTTCTTCTAATTCTTCAAAATTTTTTCAATTCCCTCCCATTAGTATTATCATCTATTATCAATGATTTATTATAATTTATTTTTATATAATAAAATATGAAAATAAAACTTTTGTCATTCTCTTTCCGTCACTTTTTTTTCTCCTTCCCTTCTTCCACCACGTTGTATGATCTCTCAAGGTCAGACTAACTTTCGATATCAATTTTAATTTACATATTCATGACTTCTGTGTCCAAATATATGTTTGTAGTGTATATATATAAATATAATATATAGTGCATATATATATATTACAACAAAAAAAATGTATACGATTCTATCATCAATTGAATAGTATTCCTTGTTAGTTTAATCATAATTATATGTGTCATCGTGATCGATTAAAATCGTTTAAAACGTATGAATCATTTCCGTTTGTAATTCAGTGCTACGTTGGAGTCGATCGATCTTGAATTTTTATCAGGACTATCTCTCCCTCTTTATCTTTATAAAGATCTTTTCTTTCTCTCTCTCTCTCTCTCTCTCTCTCTCTCTCTCTTTCTCTCTTTCTCTCTCACACATACATTTTCCACATCGGTGATTCTTAACCCTTAACAGAGCCCTTCTATTTCTTGAATTATGAAGCCGGCACCCCTTATCCGGAAGCACTCGAGAGGCTCGCCGCTTAATTTGTGTATTCGATGATTTATCTCGTGAAAAAATCTGACGTATCTCGTAAGAGCTTAGAGGGTGAGACACTAAAATCAAGAGAGAGAGAGAGAGAGAGAGAGAAAGCTCGGCCCCTTTGCGCCGAGGAAAGCAGCACAGTCCTCTAACACGGATGAGAATTAATGTATACGTCGTGGCTCACGTACCAAACCCTCTCCTCCACTTCTCCCTTTCACATGAATATATACATATATGTATATATATATATATATGTGTGTGTGTGTGTGTATGTGTATCTATATATATATATAGACGAATATATAGTACCTACGTAATATTTTATCTAGTCACTTGATAAAAGTACCCTCGTGCGACGGCACTTCACTTGGTGCTCGAAAGAAAGAAGGAAAGAAAGGAAGAAAGAACGTAAGCTATGAGAAAGAAAAGAGATAGAGGAAAAGATTTTAAGAAAGAAGAAAATCTTAGTGGGACGAGGAAAGGGCTAGGGACTTGCGAAATTTCAGCAGGAAGATCACGGATATCCCAGTAGTACGTTACAACTATTACGTGCTTCCGACAGGAAGAAGAGAGAGAGAGAGAGACAGATAGACAGACAGACAAACGGACAGACAAACGGACAGGAAGGGG
>NC_060975.1:4052692-4057692 GCF_910589235.1 Vespa crabro
TGCATCATTATATTGTAGTATATTCGTGTGAATTTATTTCATATAAGAATTTCACGCTTTCACGTGATATTGTAAAATAGTATATTACACGGAGTATAACTTTTTTCGTAGACAATGAAATTCATGAAATTGATGTGCCAATTAATAAGAATTACTGATATCCTGATAAATAAATAAAGTTTTTCGATTCGTTTTAAAATACAGATAAATGCGGAATTTATTTCTCATACGAATTTTACGTTTTCATTTTATACTACAAAATATCATATTACTAAATGTCTATCTTTTTTATGAAAAATAAAAGTTACGAAATTAGATAAAAATATTAATAAAAAATTATTGGACCCTAGATATTGAAATGAAAAATTTTTCTTTCGTTTTAAAATACGTGTCATCGTGTATTATTTCACGTGTTAGAATTTCACGTATTTTCAAATTTCACGTTATTTCAAAATAACGTTGCATAAGATTGATCTTCTTTCTTTTTTTCTATCTTTTCTTATCCATTTAGATAACGAAAGTAATGAAATTAGATGAGATAATTAATAAAAATTATTATATCACGATATTTAAATAAAAATTTTTCGATTCGTTTTAAAATATGCGTCGTTGTGTATTCGTGTAAAGATAAACGTATTCGTTATGCGTGTCCACGTTTATATCGCGAAGGTCCACCGTAGAAGGTGTAGCGTGAGAATGAATTTTAATAACTCGTTGCGAATCGAAGTCACGAACAACACGCAATTTCTTTCTCGTAGTTGTTAGCTTCTATTTTTATTTTGTCGTTGCTTTGTTGTTATTGTTGCTCTTCGAAGGGTAATGCGAAACTATGTCTTTGCTTTTTCCTTCTTACTCTCCCTCTCTCTTTCTCACTCTTTTAAATTTTCAGACGACTGATGTCATCGACTAATCGACGAACTGTACAATTGATTTAATACGTTAATAAGAGACTGTCTTGCTAATTAATATTCGTCTTTCGCGATTCGGTGTTCCTTAAAACGATTTTGATTTTTTCAAATTTGACTTTTTTAATGATAAATTACATTGAATCTTATAATTAAATAAAACTATACTCTTATCGATAGTGAGATTGTTTCATTGATGATCATTCGATTTTATAATGCATTCGATTGTTCATAAAAATTTCTTAATCAATTAAAAGTATTTAATTTTCGATTAAAAAATTATAAAAAAAGAATATGCAAGATAAAAGTAAAAAACATATTCTAAGGAATATAATAAGCTCCGCTTCTATTCATATCCACATCTAACACATTTAATCAGAAAATTCTATTTTTGTCAAATATTATATTTGTTAATTTCGTATGCAACGAAACTGAGTACACTTGATAATTAACATTCGAAATAATAATTTTCATGTTTCACATTATAAATACAAAGAATATAAATTTTCTTTATTCATTATTCACATTAATTATTCTTTATTCTTTATTCATTTTTCTTATACGTTATTTTATTTCTTAACAGAAATTAGAATTACTAATAACAATTATTTATTTTCGTCATGGGACACGCTTTTTATTTTAAACTAAAATATTATTAATTCGTTTACATTATCGAACATTTTTTTCTATTCACATTCGAACATTTTTTCAATGACATTCGACTTAGTCGACTTAATAGTAATTCTTTTGTAAATTTTCCTCGGTGGTAATCACTTCGATCCCATTGAGAAAACGATTTTGTCCATTCAACGTATTAAAAAGAAGAACAAAACAAAAAAAAAAAAAAAAGAAATTCTTTTTTAATAATGAAATAGGAAAATATTGAAAATCATTAAGTTACAGAAAAAAGTAAAAACGTACAACAAATCGATATATTATAATTATTATGATTATCATTAAACGAAGCCATCTCCATTTTTCTCTTTCCTTTTACTTTTCTTTCTTTTTGTATATTTGTCCGTACCTAAACGTGTAATATTTAATATAAATAGCATTGTAAAAGAGAGAAGCATATTTTACGTACCAGTTGCCAAATAAAATACGCTATCCTTTCTTGGCGTATCATCGATATTGCATGAGAAGAGAAGCAGCCACAACGATGGCTTTCAAAGAAAATCGAGAAAATTGTTGTTGTGTATGAGCGGCGTACGTGTATGCGTGTATATCACTATCATACGTTTATATTTTCTCTCTCTCTCTCTCTCTCTCTCTCTCTCTCTCTCTGTCTCTGTCTCTGTCTCACTTGCACTATTATATTCACGTGTGTATGTGTGTGTGCGTGTGTGTGTATGTATTTGTGTGTAGGTATTCCTTTGGTTTCTTCACAAAGGTATTTCCAGTGAGTACACTCGGTACTTTCAGCCTCTTCATAGATAGTTTCATCGGCATTATTCGTTATAAGAATAATTTCGATGAGGAAAAAATTAAAATAATAAAAAAAAAGAAGAAGAAGAAAAATAAAAAAGAAGGAATAGATGAATAAGAAAAAATAAAATGCGAAAAAAAAAGAAAAAGGAAAAAAAAAATACCAAAATAAAAAAGAAAACCCAAAGAAATAAAACATCGTTTCCCACTCTCTCCGCCGCCCCGCCCCCTCTCCCTCCTCTTCCTTTTTTTTTTGTAGCCGAAGCACGCTTCACGAGCGACAGCAAGAGAATTGTTTGTAATAAAGCGAACGCTCTAAGCTCTAATTAAATTTTCTTCAGTTCAAATAAACACGGCTAAGGAAAATATTTACTGGCCGATCCCCCATCCTTCATCCCTCTGCTCTCTCTCTCTCTCTCTCTCTCTCTCTCTCTATCCCTACCCCTAGTAGCCCGCGTGTTTGAAACAAATACATTGTTGTAACTGAAGTCGGTGTACTATGAGGTACTGTAAATAAACCAAGTGGATATTTAACATTTATGACGTGCTGTCGAGTCGATGATTCGCGGAGTTCTATTTTCCGTTCTATTTAACGTCTTTCTCTCTCTCTCTCTCTCTCTCTCTCACTCTCTTTCTCTCTCGATCTATCTCTATCTATCTCTCGTTTTTTCTATGTCTGCTTTTTCCTTTTTTTTTCTCTCATTCATCGTTTGTACTTGCTATTGCGTTTTCAACTTTGTTCGTTCGTTTCTTGCATGAAAATATTTCTATCCGGTGATAGGATAATTTACCTATTCCTTTTTTTTTATCCTCTTTCTCTCTCTCTCTCTCTCTCTCTCTCTCTCTTTCTTTCTTTTCTTTTCTTTCGTAATACGTTAGAACAATTTTTATATTAAAGTTTAATACTTTTGTATTTTTAATTATTAAAAAAGGATCAATATAAATTATTCGTGAAATTGTCCCGGAAACATAGTGTACAAGTTAAATTTGTTGATGAAGAAAAGAAAGAAAAAGAAAAAAGAAAAAAAGAAAAAAGAAAGAAAGAAAGAAAGAAAAAAAGAAAGAAAGAAAAACCATATGACACGGATGAGAGGCTAATTAGATCCTTTAAGTAATGCTCGAGAGAATAGTCATAAGTTTAAAAATTATACGTTTGCCTTCATTAAAATGAAAATTCGTGACTACGTTTTATTTTTTTCCTTTTTTTCGTTTTTTTCTTTTTTTTTTTTTTTTTCTTAGCTGTTCATTGACACTGTGACCTATATAAATCTGTAGAAAAATGAACAAAAAAAGAAAAATAAAACCACGAGCAAAGGAAAAAAGAAGGAAAAAAAGGAAAGAGAAGGAAAAAGAAAAAGAAATATTCGCTGCTTCGCTTTTGAATTTTTTCGATCGTTCGAACGTCGTTCTTCGTTTGCCGTATTTCTTCGACAAGCTTCACAAGCTCGGCTTAAATAAATTCTCAAAGGCGATGTCACGGCAGCTAATAAAAATACGAAGCTTCTATGTTAAAATAAAAAAAAAAAAAAAGACAAGAGAAAAACGACCTTAATTCGAAATACAATCACAAAATTCTACGTTTCAACTCTTGAAATTTATTATTTAAAAATTATTCGAACAATTTCGTTATTCGATCGGGCAAAATCTTTTTCAAAATTTATTCTTCACTGAGGTGCGAGGTTTTTCTTTATTTTCAGATGGTTTTTCTTTTCTTTTATTTTTTATTTAATATATATTAAATTATTACTAAAATATCCTCTGATTCTTAACAATATAAACAGAAGTGTATTCCTAAAAAAAAGAATAAAAAAAAAAATTGCAAATTTCTTTCCCCGGCGAATCTAGATTGCTCGTTAGCGAAAAGAACGACGTCGTATTAATTATTTGAAATTTTCTTTTTTTTTCTTTCTTTCTTTGCTTTTTCTTTTTTTCGTTTTTTCTTTTTATTTTTTTTTTCTTTTATAAAAATAATGAGGTATACTCGCAGCGGTGCATCGTTTTTTTCCGAACTTAAAGTTTATATTCGTTCGAGTCGAACTTTCACCGTAAAAATATTACGTAATTTATCGTGTAAATAAAACTTTGTTTATTCAACTTATGTACGATAGATTAAACGACATTTAAGAAATAGTTAGTTTATGGTACCTATTACCCGTTTTATGTTTCTTTCTAAGAAAAATATAATGAGTCATGCCAAAAATATCACTTAGTGAAAACGAAAAAAGAAATGAAATGAAATAAAGAAAACGTTAACATTGTTGCATGATTGTTTCTACGTTTCCAAATATTTTCAACAATATCGTTATTATTTATACAAATAGAAAATATATTAAAAATATATTAAAAAAAAGTATACAGTCAAATTTAGTTTCTACATTTACTAAGAATCTTTTCTAATACACCAATAAAAAAAACAAAAACAAAAAAAAAAGAAAAAGGAAAAAAAAATTAATTATTACGCAATATTTTTCTTTTTTTTTTCTTCTTCTCGGTATATTAGATTGATTTCTAATAGTACCTATAAAAAATAAATTTTTTTTTAATATCCGAAAAAATGTGTAATTAACGATGAATATTGATGTTCAATGGCTGTGAAAATTCGTCAAAAGAAGTTTTTGAAGAAAATTCTATTTGGGATATGAATAGAAAGAAAGGAAGGGGTGAGGAAGG
>NC_060975.1:4060192-4077692 GCF_910589235.1 Vespa crabro
CTTTCTATCTCTCTCTCTCTCTCTCTCTCTCCCTCCTTTATCTCTCTCTCTCTCCCTCCTCTATCTCTCTCTCTCTCCTGGTTCCTCCTTATATATTTTCTTCTTTTTTCTTCCTTCTACCTTTTGGGATATCGCACGTCTCATTTTTAAAAAGGCCACAGCACGTGCACCCAACCCAGCTGACTATATATTTTCGCGGTGACACAAAAAATGGTAGACGAAAAAGAAAGAGAACGAGAGAGAGAGAGAGGGAGAGAGAGAGAGGAGAAGAAAGATCTCTATCATCCGCGAGAATGAAAAACCGGGAGATGGGGGTTATAATATATGTGTCTCTTTAACGAGTATTTTCCTTAATTTCCGTCTCTGCCTGCTTCGTTTTCCTTTTCTCTCTCTATTTCTCTCTCTGTCTCTCTCTCTCTCTCTCTCTCTCTCTCTCTCTCTCTCTCTCTCTTTCTCTGTGTGTGTGTGTGTGTATCTCTGTTTGTCTTTTTCTCTTTCTAGCTCTCTTTCTCTCGACACCATCTTTGAGATTATCGCCAAATTTAATACCAAGATGGCGGCCATAATGGTTCCAACTAGACAATTAGTGCTTAGCTCTACTTAATGAAATTCTCCAGTCGTAGACCGTATTCGAATTAGTGTATATATTATATATACTACATATATGTGTGTGCGTGTATGTGTGTATGTAAATATGGGCATGTGTAATTCTATACTCTATGTAATATATACATATATCTATGATTATTCGGCGTGGAAAGGAAGGTGATTTGAGATAAGGGGAACGACGTTACGGGCTCGAATGCAGATGGTGTTTGATATTTTGCTAGGCGGCGATTCGCAACGATGATTTCAAAATTTATGGACATATGTGGATACATATGTAACTACGTATATAACCCATTTATAATATGTGTAATATCCGTTCGGAGTTATAAAAGAATTCAACGTGTGTTCGGCATATGAATTATTATTTTTATTTTTATTTTTCTCTTTATGTAACTACAATGAGTATTGATTTATATGTGTGTATAAATGTGTATATATATATATATATTTTTTTTTTTTTTTTATTATTATTATTATTTTATATTTCATGCAATTAATTGTCAATTGCATATCTAAATTGATAATTTAAATTTTATTATTTACATATATACATATGTATTATATTTTAACTATTTACAATATATGTAATATCCGTTTGAAATTATGAATGAATATTATGTGTGTTAGACTTTAACATATTGATTTTTATACAATAAAAAAGCAATGTTATAAATAGTATAAAATATTATCATGTTAATATTGTTGTTGTATCTATGTTTATATGTTTGAATAAATATATATACATCTATATATATATGCATATATGTATATATATGTATATATATATATATATATATATATATATATATATATATATATCATTATGTTTTGATATAGTGAAATATAATATTTATATATAATTTGTCTTAAAATAAAGTACTTCATTAAAAAAAAAAATATAATAAATGTTATAAAAAATACTATTATATCTTCACAAAATTTTAGGCAAATAAATCGATAAATTTATATATATATATTAGAATTTATTTTTTTCTTTATATATATAAAAAAATTTTCATTATTTATTAATGAAATATATTAATAAAATATATTTTATTCCATAGATGTATATACTTATACTTACCTTATATACCCACACATATATATATATATATACCAACACATACCCATATATGCTTTATACTCATATATATTTTATTTTATATTATTTATTTTGTTAATATTTACAAATAATAAAAGATTCAAAAGATTCAAAAAAATCAAGATCAAAAAAATAAATTTGAAAAATATTTCCTATCGTTTTGTTACAGAATTAGCGTATCAAAATTGTATGATCCCGATGAAATCAATTTACTTTTAAAAATATCGTTGAAAAGAAAAAAATATATATCATATATATATATATATATATATATATATAATCAAAATATATATCAAAATAGTTCAGGAAAGGTTGAAAATTTTGAGAAGAAGAAAAAAGCCGCTCAGAGACGAAGTTCGGAAGATCTTTAGTGCACTTCGAAGAAGGAAGAAGAAGAAGAAGAAGACGAAGTAGTTGTAGTAATACTAGTGCTAGGAGAAAGGAAAGAGGAAGAAAAAGTGGACGAGAATACTCGGTAGAGCAGTAGAAGATGAAGCAAAGGTATGACCCGGCATTCGGAAGCCATATTGCCCGGCGTGACTCGAATGGAAGTCCGGCCTCGAATTTTCGAGCTGGACGTGAGAATTAGGCTTCCGGCGGAGGTTTGCGACGCGGTCGACGAGTTCGTTCAACATTCCACCCTTTTCTACCACTTTCTCTCTCTCTCTCTCTCTCTCTCTCTCTCTTTCTCTCTCTCTCTCTCTCTTTTCCTGTGTTAGATACATATTAGGTACAAGAAAGAAAGAAAGAGAGAGAGAGAGAGAGAGAAAGAGAGAGAGAGAGAGAGAGAGAGAGAGAGAGAGAGAGAGAGAGAGAATCGTAAACCTTCTGCTTTCCACAAAACCGGGAAAATATTTTACTTCTTCCGGCACTGTGCTTTCCTTTTCGATTTTTCTTTTCCTTTTTATCCTTTTATTTACGAGCCACATATTTCTGTGATAACTACGCATGAGTGATCAATCATTTAATTTCACGATTATTTTTCAATTATCCTGATTATTTCTTTCTCGTTTTCTTTTTTTTTTTTTTTTTTGTCAAAATGTTATATTAAAATAGTATTATTATTTTTTTCAAATTTTTTCTTTTTTTTTAATCTTTTTTTAATCCTTTTTTTAATCTTTTCGTTTTATAATGTTTATTATCTTTTGTTTTTTTAAAACAAATATATAATAATGCTCGAATTGTGACGATTATTTGTCTCTCTCTCTCTCTCTCTCTCGTTCTCTCTCGTTCTCTCTCCATCACTCTTTCTCTGTCCCTTTTTTCTTCATATTGTAATGACAATTTTTACAACGTTTATTATACTATTTTTAAAATTATTATATTATTTTAAATAAACTGACTATATATAAATTTTATTGATTATTTGTTTCTCTTTCATGTTCTTTTTTTTTTTATCTTTTTTATGAAGATGTAATTATACTTTTTATAACTTTATATTCATTTTCCTTTTTTTTTTTTTGAAGTATCTATATAATAATATTTTGTCTTTATTGGAAGTATCGATTTTCTTAATTATTGTTTTATTACATATTTATTATATATTTTTATAAAGTAGACTAATATTATTTTTAAACAATTTATAAATTATACCGACGATATTTTCCTTTTCCATTATTTTGTTTTCAAAGTATAATAATACTTTCTTATAACAATTGTTATATATATATATATATATATATATATATATTTTTTTTTTTTTAATGAACTACTGATGCCTGCATTGCGACATTATTTCTGTCTCTCTCTCTCTCTCTCTCTCTCTCTCTCTCTTTCTCTCTCTTTCTCTCTCTTTCTCTCTCTCTCTCACTCTTTCATTTTCTTCAAAATATAATATTATTTTTTTTTCAAATAAACTAATTATTCATAAATTGTACCAATGTGATATATTTCTTTTTCATTTCTTTCTCTTTTTTTTTTTTTTAAAGATGTAATAATATTTCTAATAACAATGATCATTTTTTATTTTCAATAAAATTAAAACATTTGATTTCAAATTATGTATAAAAAAGGGGAGAGAAAAGAGAGAGAGAGAGAGAGAGAGAGAGAGAGAGACAAAAAGAGAGAAAATGACAGTTTCTTTTACGCTGTACCATAAAACGATTCGAAAGGTAGGTAGCTAGGTACGTTTAGAAAAGAACGTCGATCCCTTTGTCGGTAAAATAGGACTCAATTTTATGGATCATATGCGTTACACAGAAAGTGTAGGGTGGAGAAAATGGGGGTGAGAGGAAGAGAAGTAAATACGTAACATACATAGAGAGAGAGAGAGGGAGAGAGAGAGAGAGAAAATGAGAGAGAGGGAAAGAGAGAGAAAGAGGGTAAGAGAGAGAGAGAGAGGGAGAACCATGCGGACATCAATGGCAGAAGGCTGCAAGGTCTGTCGTTGACACGGCACGTCCATATTTTCCGATATGATATTCGATTATCTCGATATTCCCGTCGACAAAAGTGTTTATTCTATTACCTACTACTACGTCCTACGATATTACGTTCGGAGATCGTCTATCGCAAAGCCTGGTTCCTTTAGAAGCTTCACCTATTTTTCTTCTTCGTCGACAGGCACACATATACAAACACGCACGCATAACTATATGATACATACATGCATATATCTACGAATAACCAATAGATGTTTCTCTCGTTATAACGAAAAGAGAGTTTGAAAATGAATTTTTTAAAAAATTTTTAAATTTTCTACGAAAAATATAATAAAATTATATTGAAAAATCTAATATATTTGGAAAATATGATTATTTGACGTTAAACCGACGATTATTTTCAAATGAAAATTATTGTTAGTATAATCGTTTTTTAAATTAAATATATCGTAAAAATAGAGATCGTCGAGGAGAAAGGGAGGAGAAGATCGAATATTTTTATATATGTTTTATCGATGGTGACCTAGAAAAAGGAATGAAATTCTTTTCTTTTTTCGTTTTTTGATGTCGATAGAAACATTATTTTGCCTCAACTGTTTCTACTCAAAAAGATATAGAGATAATATAGAATCAGAGAGAAAGAGAGAGAGATAGACAGAGAGAGAGAGAGAGAGAGAGAGAGAGAGAGAGAGAGAGAGAGAGAGAGAGAGAGAGAGAGAGAGGGAGAAAAAGATGAGATGAAATTTAGGACAGAACTCGAAGTAATAACACTGCTTATTCTTTCACGACAACTTGTTTCGCAGGACGGAAGTGCTTTTCATTTGTTATGCAAATATACAATGTTTCACGCTTGAAAATCGTGGAAAAACGATGATGGTCAAACATTTAAATGCACCACACTGGACGAATACGTGCGGAGAGATATGGCAGATCACGAAAATATTCAGACACCTTTCGGAATTGAATAACTTTTTTTTATTTATCTATATTTTTTTTCTTCCTTTTTTCTCTCATTTTTTTTTTTTTTTTTTTTTTTTTAGACCACGCACAGCGCTCTCTGAATTTTTGAGTAAATATAAAGATATTAGTATTTTATGTGGTGTGCGTGTGTAAAGAATTAAAAAAGGGGAAAAAAAAATAAAGGAATAGAAAAATACAATTAAAAAAAGAAAAAAAAAGAAAAGAAAGAACGAGAAAGAAGAAAAAAAAATTAATAAATTGCGTATGTTCACTTGATAAAAAAAGAAAAAAGAAAAAAATAAAACAAAAAACAAAAAATATCTGTGACAGAGAACTTCCAAAAAAAAAAAAAAATGCACAATTTTGTTACAGCTGTTGCAACCAAAAAGCAATTTTAAAAATTTTCACGTGTATACTTCATATAGCATATTAATTTCTTCCTGCCTATTCAAAAATGCAATACGTTCTCTTCGTTTATCGCCAGCCTAGAAAAATATATTCGATTTCGTAAGGGATTTAAATATTTTCGTACGTATCATCAAAATTATGCGATACATATAAAATCTCTTTCGATACAATGATATTAAAATGTCGTTAATAATCGTAATAATAATGATAATAATAATAATAATAATAATAATAATAATAATAATAATAATAATAATAATAATAATAATAAGTTTACAATGAAACACAAGGTAGAAATAAAAGTTATTTTCACAATGATGAATAATAACGTCCAAGTAGTTCGAAAACGTTCAATCTGTTGAAAAATTAATTTAATTTTTTCGAACGATTACATGAAACGTTAACCGCAAAATTTCAAAAACAGAAACCGAATCATAAATTTTAATATTTTTATTCAAATTCTAATGAATTTACATTGAAAATCAAAATCAATTATTAGTAATTTAATGAAAATAAATTCGAACAATATTTTCTTTTATTTTATTTTATATCTCTTTTTACTTCGTAATTTGAAAATTTCCTGACTGTAACAACCCATAAATTAAAAGTTGCAAACGACGAAATACTTGAAAGTTTTTGAGAAACATTATGTTTCTTTTATTGTTCGTTTTTTTTTTCTTTCTTTCTTTCTTTCTTTCTTTCTTTCTTTTCGAGTTACGAATTTTTTCTCGCGTCGTCGTCATCGTTGTCGAAAGAAAGAAAGAAAGAAAGGAAGGAAGAAAGGTAAGAAAGAAGAAAAACAAGGAAGAAAGAAAGATAGAAAAAAGAACCTGAGTTTTTATTTCGTCTTTCCAGCGATAAACGACAGTGCTCTGGTGTGCTCGTAATGAGAACGATGGTGATTAAAATGCGCGGCCATGCCGTTTCGTTGAAGTAAAGTTGCGATTTTACAGCGACTTTAATGCTTCGTACCGCGAACGTACCCTTTCCCATCCCTCCCTCCCTCCTCCCTCCCTATCTCTCTCCCTTACTCCTTTCTATCCTCCAACGCTACTATCATTACAACTACTACAACACCGTCTCGGTTTGTTCGCGCTAGATTTTGTTATAAATTTATACAGGGCACGTTTTTCAAAAGGGTTCGAAAACTTTCGTTTTTCTCCCTCGACGATTCAATTACCACAAAGCGCAGGAGCTTAAATAGAAAAATTATATCTCTGCTTTGACAGAAAATTTATGCTCTGTTTTTCTTTACTTTCGAATTCACCTAATCGATTATTTTTCGTTCGATTAGAAGGAACGATTTTTATTTCTCTCTTTTTTTCTCTTTCTTTTATCTTTTTTCTTTTCTTTTTCATATAAATTCATTTTTGCAACTCGTTCTCGAGCTCACGCAAATACGTTTTATTTTACGTTTACTATCGACGTTCGATTTATAAACGAACATTTTTTTTTCTGATAAAAATAAAAAATAAAAAATAAAAATGTAAAAGAAAAAGAAAGAAAGAAAAAAAAAAAAAATATTTACTCCACCTCACGGTTTACTTTTGATGTCAATTATCGACCGCGTTATTATCGAAACAGATTAATAAAAGGGATAAAATCGTCAGTTGCTTTCGATACGATAGAGAAAAAAAAAAAAGAAAATAAAGAAAAAAAAAGAAAAAAAAATCAAAATAAATAGAAAACCTTTGGAAAAGTCCATTAACTTTTCTGAAACTGAATAAGGATTAAGGGTGCAACCTTAATTCGACGAAAAAACAAAAAAAACAAAACGAAACAAAACAAAACAAAACAAGATAAAAAAATCGCAATGAAACTTTAAGGAAGGAATTATCGGTTTTAAATCGATTGAAATTGACACTCCGGACGTTCCTATCTTTTTATCTTTTTTCTTAGTTAAGATCGTAAGGGAGAACCCTTCGGAGGCAATACTTTCCTTCGTAGCATCCATTGGAGCCTTATTCTCTCTCTCTCTCTCTCTCTCTCTCTCTCTCTCTCTCTTTCTCTCTAGCAAGGTAAACTCGTTCATCGGATTATTCGACGAGTTTTTAACGACATTCGACACCGCGCCAGAAATGAAGTCGCCAAGTTTTCTGGTTAGGGCGCGAGAGAATTAGATTCCCGAAGGAATAAAGTCATAGTAGGGAGGTAGGTAATAGTAGTAGTAGTAGTAGTATTAGTAGTAGTAGTAGTAGTAGTAATAGTAGTAGTAGTAGTAGTAGTAGTAATAGTAGTAGTAGTAGTAGTAGTAGTAGTAGTAGTAGTAGTAGTAGTAGTAGTAATAGTAGTAGTAGTAGTAGTAGTAGTAATAGTAGTAGTAGTAGTAGTAGTAGTTGGACGTAGAGTTTCTTCTCGGCTAAACGAGAAGGAAGATAGAAAATTTGAGTTTTAGTTTTCTTCGCGTATCACGATCGTAGAATTAGCTTCGGTCTACAGGTTCGAAAGCCGGTAAATGTAATAGGTATCTACGGCTGATAGTCCGATGATACACGAAAGGGATATTGGAATGTCGAAAGAGGATATACACTACTTTTCTTTCCATCAAGGGAGTCTACGACGTTTTTCGATATCGCGAGAAAGAAGATATATATATATATATATATATATATATATATATATATATATATATATATATATATAGAGAGAGAGAGAGAGAGAAAGAGAGAGAAGACTAAAAGTGGAAGTCCTTTCGAGCGATTATTTCGAAGAAGTATTCTTAACGACATACGAGCCAACATTTCGACATACGATACTTTGTTTCTTAACGTAACGTAAGGAGATATATAGGTCTATCTATGTATGTATGTGTATATGCATATATATATGTACATGTATTTATGTAATATTTATGTTGTATGTATCTATGTAAACTAAGTGCGTATGCACGTATATATACATATTTAAGTGACTTTCTATAGAGGGTGACTCGTTAACTTTCTTACCAGCTAAAGTCTTTCTGAACTTAGCTCGTTAAAAGTAAACCATTAAATTTTTCAAAATTTCATCCCTTCCCCCATTTCCGTTGGAATTTTTATTCTTGTTTAATCATTCTTCAATGCATTCTTAAGAATAATTAACAACGTGAGAAATTAATTTCTTTTTTTATCGAATGTTCGATAGTTACGAGGAATGTAAAAATGAATAATTTTTTAATAATAACAGAGATCGTTTTTAACGAAAGATTTTCTTCGAACTAAATGGCGGAATAAAAATGTTGTATTCTTCCAATTAAAATTTTTTCAATTTTACGATTCCCTTTCTCGGTTTTATTTCTTCATTCGTTAATGAATGTACGATGGTTACGAATAAACGTGAAAATTAATTTCTTTTCGATAATGATAAGGATCGTTTCGGATAAAACGATTTCGTTCGAAATTAATGAAGAAAATATTCGAACGAGAAATTTTATATCCTTTCAATTAAAATTTTTACAAATTTTCAGATATCTTAGAACATGGAAATAAATTTCTTATCGATAATAATAAAGATCATTCGTTTGAAACAAATGAAAAAAAATATTTGAACGAGAAATATATAACTTTTCAATGTAATATTTTTTTTCCAATTTTTCGACTTACTATCTCGATTTAGTTTTTTCATTTTTTATCAAACGTTCTATAACAATTCCTTTCGGTATAGAAATAAAGTTACGATCGAACAAAAATATCTTCTATCTATTTCAGTTAAAAATTTTTTTCAAATCTCCAGTTTTTACTTTCTCGACTTTGTTCGTGCATTTTTAAAGAAATATATTAAATAATAATTTTGTTCGAAATAAAAATAAACGAATGTAGATTAATCGCGACGAAAATATTATACTTTATCAATTGAAATGATTCCTTGAAATAAAAGGGATCATCCTATATATAATCATGAATACTTTTGTTCGTATATTTTTAAAAAAAATATTCTATATAATAATTTTATTCGAAATACAAAAAATAAAAGAACAAATGTGGACAATGAAATAAAAATATATATAATCGTACATACCTTTGTTCATTCATTTTTAAACAAATATTCTATATAATAATATTCTTCGAAATACAAATAAACGAATGCAGATTAGATTATTTGCGACGAAAGTATTGTATCTTACCAATTGTAATGATTCCTTCAAACAAAAGGGTTCACCCAGTATATAACCGCATACATACACAGACACACGTGAACCGCACACGTACAGATATATACGTAAAAAGAATAAATTCTTTCTTTTAATTCACTGAACCATTTCCACGAAGAGAGACCGGAAAAGGGTATCGTATAGTTTTTAGAAGGGAAAGATCCGTAGGAGACCTCTATCTCGTCTCTTTCTTCAATTTACCTTGAACGAATGATAGTTACGGGAGCAACAATAACGAAGAGATAAAGAAAGAAAGGAGATGAATTGGAAGGATCGCCCCAGGAGTACGACATCGACTGTCCACCATCGGAAAGAAAAGCTGATTATCGATGTCCGTGACTGAAATGTGAAAAGGAATCGCGAGGAATAAAACGATTAACCATGGATAAAGTCAAAGCCTAGTGAGAGAAAGAGATAGATAGATAGATAGATAGATAGATAGATAGATAGATAGATGGGTAGATAGATAGGTAGATAGATAGATAGATATGTTGGTAAGTAGATAATTAGATAGATAGATAGATAGATAGAAAGGAGAAAGGAAGAAATAAAGAAAACGTAGATTCGTTTAACGTTGGATTTAATCGAAGGACATGGTTGCTCATCCGCGTTCTCCTTTCTCTATAAAAATCCACTGACGCGTGACCGTGCATCCATCTCTCTCTATTTCTTTCTTTCTTTCTTTCTTTCGCTTACCAGGAATGTGAAAGAGAGAGAGGGAGAGAGAGAGAAAGAGAGAGAGAAAGGTATATGCATGTATATATATATATATAAACGAGAAGATAAATCACGCGCTCGCGCCGCTTTTCTTCTCCTTCCGTCGTTCAACCCTTCCGAGTCATTCTCTCTCTCTCTCTCTCTCTCTCTCTCTCTCCCTCTCTTTCACTCTCCTTTCACTTCCAGGTCGTCGTTATTCCCGGCATGACGACGCTTTTCCATGACGTGCCATTATTAAGACGCCTTCAGGCCGGACGCCAGGGGTCGGGCTTGAGATATATATATATATATATATATATATATATATATATATATATATACATATACATATACAGAAATGAAAAGAGAGAGAGAGAGAGGTGGGAAGAGGAAGGGTGAAGGGAGATTGGCAAAAGAGGGTGACTTTTCACCCTCGTCTTTTCCACCTCTTCCTCCTTCTCTTTTCTCTTGTTCGTGGTCGCTGCCTTCCCGTGCCGTGGCAACATCGATCCTCGAAAGATGTTATCGATACGCGTTAATCTTACCCTCGCGTGGACTCACCTTGATCGTGAATTGCCTGCAGAGCGGCTTGTAAGCGTTCGTGCCGCAAACGAGGAACTTATTCGGGCCCTGCCTACCGAATACTCGCAAGTAATTCTGACACTCGTCGTCGCTCCTACCCTTCAGGTTACATAGCTCCCTGTGTGCCCCGCTGCTGGACCATTGGAACCTCTGGAACAAATAAATTAAATTTGCTTCGGGTTAGTTTTCTTTCCTTTTTCTTTTTCATTTTCTTTTTCTATCTCTTTTTTTTTTTCTTCAACTAATTTCATTCTTTAATTTTCATTTTTATTAATCTATGTTCATTTCATAATTCTTTAATGCAAGAAGATTTTTTATTTAAAAATATTTTATTATTTATTCGTTCCTTTTTCTTTTCTCTTTTTTTTTGTTATTTATTTATTTATTTATTTTTTTTTTTTTTATTAATTTCATTCTCTAATCTATATTCATTTCATGACTCGTTTATGCGGAAAGATTTTTTATTACAAAATTATTTATTCTTTTCTTTTTTTTTCACTCTTCGGCGTGTAAAAAAAAAAGAATATATCGTGTTAAATTTATATTATAACCTGTACCAGTTCATTGTATTTTACTCGAAATTTTTTATTTTCATTTCTATAAAAAAGATTATATAATGTTAAACTAATATAATATATAAGTATAATAATATAAGTACTTGTGTATAGAGAAAGAGTATATATATATATATATATATATATGTATATGTATATGTATATGTGTGTGTATATATATATATATATGCACACACATATTTTATTATACATGTATTTAACGTTGTTAAAGTTTATTTCTTTTTTCCTGTAAATATTGGAGCATATGGACGAGTAGCCATTTACCAGCACACCTGGATAAAAACTCTCATTCTCTCTTTATAAATGTACGAGTTTTGTTCTATCAGTTAAATTAAATGATTAAAAAACTAATCGCATTAGATTATTTAAGAGCAATTTGATCGTATTTAAACCTATTAAAGCTTAAAGTAAATTATTTTACGGTTCCTATTCGGTTCATCTTGGTTATTGGTTACTATTAAAAAGTTTCTTTTATGAGATCCATTCAATACGCTTCTTAAGTATGAATTAAATCTGTTTTTATATACTCATAATAAACTTTAAACTAAAATCTAGAATGTTTAAGAATAATTAATTAACAATTAATTTTTCTTTCTTAGCAAAAAACTGAACGAAATGACATATAAAATATAAATACATACATACATACATATATATATAATATATATATATATATATATATATATATATATATATATATATCAGAGCATGTAATTTAAAAGTTACAGATGACGTCACAGATGATTAATGTAAAACAAAAACCACAATTTTTATTATCGATATAGTTTCGCATCGTTTTACATTTTCTTTCTATTTTCCAATAATTTCTGTAGAACTAATTAATTTGACACGTGTGTAAAATAAGCACGTATATATATATATATATATATATATATATATATATGTGTGTGTGTGTAAAAATATTCATTAAACAATAATGATAGAAGAAATAGAGTATCATCTGAACGAAACAGTGACCTATTTCGTTTCGAACGAAAGTTTTAGCGCATAGTTTTCATTTTGTTTCTTTTTTTTGTTTGTTTTTCTTCTTATTTTATCTTTCACTCTCTCTCTCTCTCTCTCTCTCCCTCTTTCTTTCTTTTTACCATTTTTCCATACACGTCATTCTTTTCTGTTATCTATCCTAGAGAGATATCTACGAGCGATCGTTATTCGTTCTCCATCGAAGCTTTACAACGGGGGCTATCATTTTTCCGGAATACAATACCGGATAACGATAGCAAGAGCATCTTCGACGGAAACGCGTGTTTTCCTCTACAAACAGAAGAAAGAGAAAGAGAGATGACTAGGTACGCCATTAGCCTGAGTACATTTCGATCGTACGAAGAAGAGAAAGAGAAAGAGAGACAGAGAGAAAAAAACATAGAGAAAAAAAAGAGAAAAAGAAAGAGACAGATAGAGGAAAAGAGAAAAAGATAGAGGAAAAGAGAAAGAGTGAGAGAGAGAGAGAGAGAGTGAAAAGCCGTATTTTCTCCTACATAAAAGCTACGGCTTACGTTCGCGAGCTCGTATTTTTCCCGACGACAGACATGCCGACGTTCTTAGTTTTATTAATATCGGGCCGACACGACGTAAAACTAATTTAATTGTCTAAAAGCTGGTTACAGTTACTCACTTACTTTTCAACGTCGTCTATCACTAATCAATTTACATATCGTTTGATGTATTCATACATATATATTTGATACGATCACAAAATTAAATTTTGTAAATGATCTTGTTTTTTTGTGTTTTTGTTTTCCATAGATATTTAAATACATATCTACCTTCGAAATGATTCTAATTATCAAGTAAATTGAATATTTGAATTTTTGTGTAAAGGATATGACACAAGATTGATTGATACAATGACTGATATTAAAATTATTTTCGATATTACTTTACGCCTACAATGTTTTTTATTTATTTATTTATTTAATTATATCTTTTATTTTTTGTAGCCTAATTTTTTGTAATATAATTTGGTTCATATCTACGATAGAAAAAAAATTATACTACGATAAGAAAATTATAATATTATTACTATAAGAAATAATTATATTAATATTTTGGTAGTGTAAAAATTTTGGTTACTATTTCATTTTTTATTTTCTCCAATGTCATATAGTTTGTTTGACGTTACGTGCTTATATTTTTTTATGTTTTAAATTTCGTTTTATTTTATTTTATTTTCATGTTTTATTTTTTTTTTTTCCTTTTTTTTGTTTTTGTCAGAAAGTTAATTGTTCATATTCGAAGCTTTTAAAGTTTGTTGACTATAAGTTGTACTATAGCTTTAACGTTACATGATCTCTTTTTAAAAACGGAAATAAAAATAATATTTTGGTAGAATTTTTACTATGCGAAATGAAAAAAATATAGAAAAATTGTTATTTCGGAGATGAAATATCGATTATATTTTTAACGATAAAGTGAAATAAAATTTACTGGAAACACATGTATAAATTTCTTATTTAAAAATTAAATGGTATTATTAAGAGATAATTCCATTGAATATATAATTTTTTGTTAATCATATATCGTTACAAAAAAATTTTATTTACCATAAAATTCATGTGCCGCATGTACATTGTATATATATATATGTGCGTATATATATATGTGTGTGTATGTGTGTGTATTTATATATAAAAAAAGAAAACCTCTTGTACTTCTATGCAACCGTATTTTAAGTTATTTCCGTTGCATATGCAGTATTTTATGAATTTTTTAATTTTTTAAATGTCCACCATTTTGGAAATGAAAATCAAATTAAATCGAAATTATCCATGCATCTTTCTAATATGTAAATTGATTTTTGGTATATATTCCAACTTCGTCGAACAATTTAGTTTGTAATACGAATATTGTATATATATATATATATATATATATATATATATATATATATATATATATATATATACAATATTCATATACAATACATATATATTCATATACAATATATATATATATATATATATACATTACATATATGTACACAAACGCGTATACATATATGCGTTTATGCAACATGCATATAAATCTGTATGCATAGGATCTGTATCCATTATCTATAGATTCTGATAAGGAATTTCAAGATAGACAAAAAAAATTGCAAACAAATTATCCCTGGAACTATTTTAAATATTTCTACGAAGTTCGAATTCTTTTCTTTAAGTTTGAATCTTTTTAATAAAGTCTTTTAATTTTTCCAAAATATCGCCATTTTAAAATCAAATTTCGGATCGAACTGAAATTACTTGAGAATCTTTTTTTTTTACGAGTAACTTCATTTTTTCTAGTTAACTTCAATTTTTAGTTAATCCATCCAGACGGTAGAGCAAACATACACATATATATATATATATACACACACACATATTCGAGCGTAAATTTTGATACAAAATGTAAAAAATTCATAAACGCGTTACTATATATCTCAAATAATTCCGAAGATAATGGTTTATCATTTGTTTGCTTATTTGTTTTAACACATTTTATCAATTTTTTAGAAAGACTTTATAACGTTACTTATATCAAGATAATTATATTACATTAACAAATAAAGGTATAATTTATCCTTGAAAAAAAAAAGAAAAATAAAAAAAAAACATCTAGAATTTTAGATATGAAGTAAGAATTAATTTTTTCTTGAAATAAGATAGATAAAATTTAACACGAATAGAGATATGTATACAAGTGCGTAACTTTAATTTGAACAGATTTGTAGAGGACTCAACTGAGAATAATTAATGACTAAGAATAAATTGAAAAAAAAAAAACTAAAAAAAAAAAAAAAATAAAAAAAAACAAAAGAAGAAAACAGAAGAAATAAAAAATAATCATTTATGACTGCAATATAACAACATTTCTAAGAAGTAATTAAGAACGTCCGATAGTATCAAGTTTGACGGCGGATTTAATATTTTTGAATCGAAAAAAAAAAAGAAAGAAGAGTGCTTAAAATTGATAGCTCGATTATTTTGAAAAATATATAATTTCAAGAAAGTTCGAGATAAATTTTTTTATGTCTATAACATGTAGGAATGATAAAGCAATATGTGAAGAATCGATATCAGTATTTAACATTATGATATTTTAATCGTTCTAAAAATTTTTTCTCTTTTTCCTTTTTTTTTTTTTTTTTTTTTTTTTTTTTTTTTTTTTAACAGTACTTTTTGATAATAAAATTTCCAAGGGCGACAAAATGACAAAATTTCGGCGTAATTTAGAAAGATATGAAAAATGTTACCACCATAATTTGAACTATTTTAGTGTAACCCAGAATGCACCACGAGAAGCTGAAGTTCTAATCAATATTTTACGCTTGTGTGTGTGTGTGTCTGTGTGTATGTGTCTACGCGCGTGTGCATGTGCGTGTACGTCAAGATTGCGCGTCTTGAACATGCCCTATTAATGATCGAAACAAAGCTTTTTATACATTATCCAGTCAACAAAATTTATCTCCTCTAAAATAAACGAGATATCGACTTTTATCGCCCTCCGACATTAACTTGTCTCCGTCTAAGGATACTAAATAATTCACCTTGACGTCACGGAAACCGTACTCTACGGATCAGAAGAGGAAAAAAAAAAAGGGGAAAAAAAAAAAGAAAAAGAAAAAGAAAAAAAAAGAAAAGGAAGATATGAACAAAACAAAAAAAAAGGATGAAATAAAAAAAGAAAACGTCTCTATTCAATTCCTTCGATCCTCGTGATTTCGTCGTATTCTCAATAAAGACAAATCGTAATTGAATTTATCGTCATGTGGCAAATACGACGATATCACGATATCGAGTATGACTCATAAAGGAAAAGTATATCGATCTCAACCGAAGGTGAAAAAAAAGGGAGCGGGGATATAAATACATATACGTAGTAAAACGAAAGTGAGTACCTGAATTATCTTAATTCCAGGTCGTCCAAATCTCTCTCTTTCTCTTTTTCTCACTCTCTCTCTCTATATATATATCTATCTCTCTATTTATCTCTCTTGTACTCTATCTTCGTCGGAGCACCGAGACGGAAAAATTCTGTCTGGTTTGCCAGAGAAAAAGAAAGAAGAGCAGAATTCTGTGTTACCTTGTATCGTAAAACGAGCTTCGCCGCCCTCCAGAGGCTACGTTGAAAGGTGGACCAGAGGGAACGAACAAATGCGCGCGCGTGAGAGAGAGAAAGAGAGAGTGTGTGAGAAAAAGAAAGAGAAAGAGAGAGAGAGAGAGAGAGAGAGAGAGAGAGAGAGAGATATAAACCGAGAGACAAGGAGGACGTTAAACGACAAGAAGAAAAGGAGAATGGGAGTTACGACAGAAGCTGCAGCTGTGCGCGGCCAAGCAACCAAGTAAGCAAGCAAGCAAGTAAGCAAGCAAGTAAGCAAGTAAGCAAGCAGCAAGTAGAAATCCTTGAACGAGCTCTTTGCTTCAACTTCTCTCCGCTACTTCTTCTCCTTCTCCTTCTCCTTTCTCATCATCATCATCCTTCCAAGCCCAAGCTCCTTCCGCCCACCTGCCTCTCCCTTCCCAAGATTACTACCACCACCATCATCAGCGGGAGCAACAGCACCACCAACACCATTACACTTTGGTCTTATATTCTTTGCCTGTTTTGTTGTACTTCGTCGGACATTATATGTGCGTATACTGGTAAGCTACACGTAGTTACTTTGTAACACCTTTTTAACACTATCCATAAGTTATTTTCTTGACTTTTATTTCTTTCTCTCTTTTTCTCTCTCGCGCTCTTTCTCTCTCTCTCTCTCTCTCTCTCTCTCTCTCTCTCTCTCTCTCTCTCTCATCAACTATACATTTCTGACGATTTCATATCGGTTATTTGATGTATCGAAATAATGGATAAAAAAGAGGACAATGGAGTATCTTTTGTTTTATTCGTGACGACTATAAATAAGGGAATAAATTGCTTCAAGATAAATATATATACCCCTCTCTATCTTTCTCTCTCTCTCTCTCTATCTCTCTCTTTTGTGTTTGTGTGTGTGTGTGTGTGTGTACGAGGAAAAATAGAAAAATGAATAAGATGATACCTTGTCGTTAAATTA